>NW_026893312.1:37500-53505 GCF_033815535.1 Pezoporus flaviventris | reverse complement strand
TAGCCAGGAGGGAAAGCATGTGCTGGGCATCTTCAGCACACAGTCAGCTTTGCAACGGTGTCACCATCATTGCTGTCGCTCCTCGCTTTCATACCTAAAGGTCCATTTGAATGCACCCTCTTCGGAGCTTGCTCTCGGCTGCCCAGCAGCACAGTGAGTAGAGCACGAACGGTTGCCGTCTGCTCCCACAGTCGAAGAGCCAGGAGGGAAAGCATGTGCTGGGCATCTTCAGCACACAGTTAGCTTTGCAACGGTGTCACCATCATTGCTGTCGCTCCTCGGTTTCATACCTAAAAGTCCACTCGAATGCAACCTCTACGGAGCTTGCTCTGAGCTGCCAAGTAGCACAGCGATTAGAGCACGAACGTCTGGCCTCTGCTCCCAGAGCCGAAGAGCCAGGAGGGAAAGCATGTGCTGGGCATCTTCAGCACACAGTCAGCTTGCAACGGTGTCACCATCATTGCTGTCGCTCCTCGCTTTCATACTTAAAAGTCCATTTGAGTGCAACCTCTCCGAAGCTTGTTCTCGGCTGCCCAGGGGCAGAACGATTAGTGCACGAACGTCTGGCTTCTGCTCCCAGATCCAAAGAGCCAGGAGGGAAAGCATGTGCTGGGCATCTTCAGCACACAGTCAGCTTTGCAACGGTGTCACCATCATTGCTGTCGCTCCTCGCTTTCATACCTAAAGGTCCATTTGAATGCACCCTCTTCGGAGCTTGCTCTCGGCTGCCCAGCTGCACAGTGAGTAGAGCACGAACAGTTGCCGTCTGCTCCCACAATCGAAGAGCCAGGAGGGAAAGCTGGTGAAAGCTTAGGGTTGGGTTAGGGTTAGGGTTAGGGTTAGGGGTTAAGGTTAGGGGTTAGGGTTAGGGTTAGGGTTAGGGTTAGGGTTAGGGGTTAGGGTTAGGGTTAGGGTTATGGTTAGGTTTAGGGTTAGGGTTAGGGTTAGGGTTAGGGGTAGGGTTAGGGTTAGGGTTAGTTTTAGGGTTAGGGTTAGGGTTAGGGTTAGGGTTAGGGGTAGGGTTAGGGTTAGGGTTAGGGTTAGGGTTGGGTTAGGGTTAGGGTTAGGGTTGCCGTCTGCTCCCACAGTCGAAGAGCCAGGAGGGAAAGCATGTGCGGGGCATCTTCAGCACACAGTCAGCTTTGCAATGCTGTCACCATTATTGCTGTCACTCCTCGGTTTCATACCTAAAAGTACATTTGAATGCAACCTCTCCAAAGCTGCTTCTCAGCTGCCCAGAAGCTCAGCGATTAGTGCACGAACGTCTGGCCTCTGCTCCCAGCGCCGAAGAGCCAGGAGGGAAATCATGTGCTGGGCATCTTCAGCACACAGTCAGCTTTGCAACGGTGTCACCATCATTGCTGTCGCTCCTCAGTTTCATACCTAAAGGTCCATTTGAATGCACCCTCTTCGGAGCTTGCTCTCGGCTGCCCAGCAGTACAGTGTGCAGAGCACGAACGGTTGTCGTCTGCTCCCACAGTCGAAGAGCCAGGAGGGAAAGCATGTGCTGGGCATCTTCAGCACACAGTCAGCTTTGCAATGCTGTCACCATTTTTGCTGTCACTCCTTGGTTTCATACCTAAAAGTACATTTGAATGCAACCTCTCCAAACCTGCTTCTCAGCTGCCCAGTACCTCAGCGATTAGTGCACGAACGTCTGGCCTCTGCTCCCAGAGCCGAAGAGCCAGGAGGGAAAGCATGTGCTGGGCATCTTCAGCACACAGTCAGCTTTGCAACGGTGTCACCATCATTGCTGTCGCTCCTCGCTTTCACACCTAAAGGTCCATTTGAATGCACCCTCTTCGGAGCTTGCTCTCGGCTGCCCGGCAGCACAGTGAGTAGAGCACGAACAGTTGCCGTCTGCTCCCACAATCGAATAGCCAGGAGGGAAAGCTGGTGCTCTGAATCTTCTGCACACAGTCAGCTTTGCAACAGTGCCTCCATCATTGCTGTCGCTCCTCACTTTCATACCGAGAAGTTCATTTGAATCCAACTTCTCTGCTCGTTGCTCTTGGCTGCCCAGCAGCACAGTCAGTAGAGCCACGAACGTCTGGCCTCTGCTCTCAGAGCCGAAGAGCCAGGAGGGAAAGCATGTGCTGGGCATCTTCAGCACACAGTCAGCTTTGCAACGGTGTCACCATCATTGCTGTCGCTCCTCGGTTTCATACCTAAACGTCCATTTGAATGCACCCTCTTCGGAGCTTGCTCTCGGCTGCCCAGCAGCACAGTGAGTAGAGCACGAACGTCTGGCCTCTGCTCCCAGAGCCGAAGAGCCAGGAGGGAAAGCATGTGCTGGGCATCTTCAGCACACAGTCAGCCTTTCAACGGTGTCACCATCATTGCTGTCGCTCCTCGCTTTCATACTTAAAAGTCCATTTGAGTGCAACCTCTCCGAAGCTTGTTCTCGGCTGCCCAGGGGCCGAGCGATTAGTGCACGAACGTCTGGCTTCTGCTCCCAGATCCGAAGAGCCAGGAGGGAAAGCATGTGCTGGGCATCTTCAGCACACAGTCAGCTTTGCAATGGTGTCACCATCATTGGTGTCGCTCCTCGCTTTCATACCTAAAGGTCCATTTGAATGCAACCTCTTCGGAGCTTGCTCTCGGCTGCCCAGCAGCACAGTGAGTAGAGCACGAACGGTTGCCGTCTGCTAGCACAGTGGAGGAGCCAGGAGGGAAAGCATGTGCTGGGCATCTTCAGCACACAGTCAGCTTTGTAACAGTGCCTCCATCATTGCTGACGCTTTTCACTTTCATACCTAGAAGTTCATTTGAATCCAACTTCTCTGCTCGTTGCTCTTGGCTGCCCAGCAGCACAGTCAGTAGAGCATGAACGTCTGGCCTCTGCTCCCAGAGCCGAAGAGCCAGGAGGGAAAGCATGTGCTGGGCATCTTCAGCACACAGTCAGCTTTGCAACGGTGTCGACATCATTGCTGTCGCTCCTCGCTTTCATACCTAAAGGTCCATTTGAATGCACCCTCTTCACAGCTTGCTCTCGGCTGCCCAGCAGCACAGTGAGTAGAGCACGGACGGTTGTCGTCTGCACCCACAGTCGAAGAGCCAGGAGGGAAAGCATGTGCTGCGCATCTTCAGCACACAGTCAGCTTTGCAATGCTGTCACCATCATTGCTGTCGCTCCTCGCTTTCATACCTAAACGTCCATTTCAAAGCACCCTCTTCAGAGCTTGCTCTCGGCTGCCCAGCAGCACAGTGAGTACAGCACGAACGGTTGCCGTCTGCTCCCACAGTCGAAGAGCCAGGAGGGAAAGCATGTGCTGGGCATCTTCAGCACACAGTCAGCTTTGCAACGGTGTCACCATCATTGCTGTCGCTCCTCGGTGTCATACCTAAAGGTCCATTTGAATGCACCCTCTTCGGAGCTTGCTCTCGGCTGCCCAGCAGCACAGTGAGTAGAGCACGAACAGTTGCCGTCTGCTCCCACAATCCAAGAGCCAGGAGGGAAAGCTGGTGCTCTGAATCTTCTGCACACAGTCAGCTTTGCAACAGTGCCTCCATCATTGCTGTCGCTCCTCACTTTCATACCGAGAAGTTCATTTGAATCCAACTTCTCTGCTCGTTGCTCTTGGCTGCCCAGCAGCACAGTCAGTAGAGCACGAACGTCTGGCCTCTGCTCTCAGAGCCGAAGAGCCAGGAGGGAAAGCATGTGCTGGGCATCTTCAGCACACAGTCAGCTTTGCAACGGTGTCACCATCATTGCTGTCGCTCCTCGCTTTCATACCTAAAGGTCCATTTGAATGCACCCTCTTCGGAGCTTGCTCTCGGCTGCCCAGCAGCACAGTGAGTAGAGCACGAACGGTTGCCGTCTGCTCCCACAGTCGAAGAGCCAGGAGGGAAAGCATGTGCTGGGCATCTTCAGCACACAGTTAGCTTTGCAACGGTGTCGCCATCATTGCTGTCGCTGCTCGGTTTCATACCTAAAAGTCCACTCGAATGCAACCTCTACGGAGCTTGCTCTGAGCTGCCAAGTAGCACAGCGATTAGAGCACGAACGTCTGGCCTCTGCTCCCAGAGCCGCAGAGCCAGGAGGGAAAGCATGTGCTGGGCATCTTCAGCACACAGTCAGCTGTGCAACGGTGTCACCATCATCGCTGTCGCTCCTCGCTTTCATACTTAAAAGTCCATTTGAGTGCAACCTCTCCGAAGCTTGTTCTCGGCTGCCCAGGGGCAGAACGATTAGTGCACGAACGTCTGGCTTCTGCTCCCAGATCCGAAGAGCCAGGAGGGAAAGCATGTGCTGGGCATCTTCAGCACACAGTCAGCTTTGCAACGGTGTCACCATCATTGCTGTCACTCCTCGCTTTCATACCTAAAGGTCCATTTGAATGCACCCTCTTCGGAGCTTGCTCTCGGCTGCCCAGCTGCACAGTGAGTAGAGCACGAACAGTTGCCGTCTGCTCCCACAATCGAAGAGCCAGGAGGGAAAGCTGGTGAAAGCTTAGGGTTAGGGTTAGGGTTAGGGTTAGGGTTAGGGTTAGGGGTTAGGGTTAGGGGTTAGGGTTAGGGGTTAGGGGTTAGGGTTAGGGTTAGGGGTTAGGGTTAGGGTTAGGGTTATGGTTAGGTTTAGGGTTAGGGTTAGGGTTAGGGTTAGGGGTAGGGTTAGGGTTAGGGTTAGGGTTGGGTTAGGTTTAGGGTTAGGGTTGCCGTCTGCTCCCACAGTCGAAGAGCCAGGAGGGAAAGCATGTGCGGGGCATCTTCAGCACACAGTCAGCTTTGCAATGCTGTCACCATTATTGCTGTCACTCCTCGGTTTCATACCTAAAAGTACATTTTGAATGCAACCTCTCCAAAGCTGCTTCTCAGCTGCCCAGAAGCTCAAGCGATTAGTGCACGAACGTCTGGCCTCTGCTCCCAGCGCCGAAGAGCCAGGAGGGAAAGCATGTGCTGGGCATCTTCAGCACACAGTCAGCTTTGCAACGGTGTCACCATCATTGCTGTCGCTCCTCAGTGTCATACCTAAAGGTCCATTTGAATGCACCCTCTTCGGAGCTTGCTCTCGGCTGCCCAGCAGCACAGTGAGTAGAGCACGAACTGTTGCCGTCTGCTCCCACAATCCAAGAGCCAGGAGGGAAAGCTGGTGCTCTGAATCTTCTGCACACAGTCAGCTTTGCAACAGTGCCTCCATCATTGCTGTCGCTCCTCACTTTCATACCGAGAAGTTCATTTGAATCCAACTTCTCTGCTCGTTGCTCTTGGCTGCCCAGCAGCACAGTCAGTAGAGCACGAACGTCTGGCCTCTGCTCTCAGAGCCGAAGAGCCAGGAGGAAAGCATGTGCTGGGCATCTTCAGCACACAGTCAGCTTTGCAACGGTGTCACCATCATTGCTGTCGCTCCTCGCTTTCATACCGAAAGGTCCATTTGAAAGCGCCCTCTTCGGAGCTTGCTCTCGGCTGCCCAGCAGCACAGTGAGTAGAGCACGAACGGTTGCCGTCTGCTCCCACAGTCGAAGAGCCAGGAGGGAAAGCATGTGCTGGGCATCTTCAGCACACAGTCAGCTTTGCAACGGTGTCACCATCATTGCTGTCGCTCCTCAGTGTCATACCTAAAGGTCCATTTGAATGCACCCCCTTCAGAGCTTGCTCTCGGCTGCCCAGCAGCACAGTGAGTAGAGCACGAACAGTTGCCGTCTGCTCCCACAATCAAAGAGCCAGGAGGGAAAGCTGGTGCTCTGAATCTTCTGCACACAGTCAGCTTTGCAACAGTGCCTCCATCATTGCTGTCGCTCCTCACTTTCATACCGAGAAGTTCATTTGAATCCAACTTCTCTGCTCGTTGCTCTTGGCTGCCCAGCAGCACAGTCAGTAGAGCACGAACGTCTGGCCTCTGCTCTCAGAGCCGAAGAGCCAGGAGGGAAAGCATGTGCTGGGCATCTTCAGCACACAGTCAGCTTTGCAACGGTGTCACCATCATTGCTGTCGCTCCTCGCTTTCATACCTAAAGGTCCATTTGAATGCACCCTCTTCGGAGCTTGCTCTCGGCTGCCCAGCAGCACAGTGAGTAGAGCACGAACGGTTGCCGTCTGCTCCCACAGTCGAAGAGCCAGGAGGGAAAGCATGTGCTGGGCATCTTCAGCACACAGTTAGCTTTGCAACGGTGTCACCATCATTGCTGTCGCTCCTCGGTTTCATACCTAAAAGTCCACTCGAATGCAACCTCTACGGAGCTTGCTCTGAGCTGCCAAGTAGCACAGCGATTAGAGCACGAACGTCTGGCCTCTGCTCCCAGAGCCGAAGAGCCAGGAGGGAAAGCATGTGCTGGGCATCTTCAGCACACAGTCAGCTTTGCAACGGTGTCACCATCATTGCTGTCGCTCCTCGCTTTCATACTTAAAAGTCCATTTGAGTGCAACCTCTCCGAAGCTTGTTCTCGGCTGCCCAGGGGCAGAACGATTAGTGCACGAACGTCTGGCTTCTGCTCCCAGATCCAAAGAGCCAGGAGGGAAAGCATGTGCTGGGCATCTTCAGCACACAGTCAGCTTTGCAACGGTGTCACCATCATTGCTGTCGCTCCTCGCTTTCATACCTAAAGGTCCATTTGAATGCACCCTCTTCGGAGCTTGCTCTCGGCTGCCCAGCTGCACAGTGAGTAGAGCACGAACAGTTGCCGTCTGCTCCCACAATCGAAGAGCCAGGAGGGAAAGCTGGTGAAAGCTTAGGGTTGGGTTAGGGTTAGGGTTAGGGTTAGGGGTTAAGGTTAGGGGTTAGGGTTAGGGTTAGGGTTAGGGTTAGGGTTAGGGGTTAGGGTTAGGGTTAGGGTTATGGTTAGGTTTAGGGTTAGGGTTAGGGTTAGGGTTAGGGGTAGGGTTAGGGTTAGGGTTAGTTTTAGGGTTAGGGTTAGGGTTAGGGTTAGGGTTAGGGGTAGGGTTAGGGTTAGGGTTAGGGTTAGGGTTGGGTTAGGGTTAGGGTTAGGGTTGCCGTCTGCTCCCACAGTCGAAGAGCCAGGAGGGAAAGCATGTGCGGGGCATCTTCAGCACACAGTCAGCTTTGCAATGCTGTCACCATTATTGCTGTCACTCCTCGGTTTCATACCTAAAAGTACATTTGAATGCAACCTCTCCAAAGCTGCTTCTCAGCTGCCCAGAAGCTCAGCGATTAGTGCACGAACGTCTGGCCTCTGCTCCCAGCGCCGAAGAGCCAGGAGGGAAATCATGTGCTGGGCATCTTCAGCACACAGTCAGCTTTGCAACGGTGTCACCATCATTGCTGTCGCTCCTCAGTTTCATACCTAAAGGTCCATTTGAATGCACCCTCTTCGGAGCTTGCTCTCGGCTGCCCAGCAGTACAGTGTGCAGAGCACGAACGGTTGTCGTCTGCTCCCACAGTCGAAGAGCCAGGAGGGAAAGCATGTGCTGGGCATCTTCAGCACACAGTCAGCTTTGCAATGCTGTCACCATTTTTGCTGTCACTCCTTGGTTTCATACCTAAAAGTACATTTGAATGCAACCTCTCCAAACCTGCTTCTCAGCTGCCCAGTACCTCAGCGATTAGTGCACGAACGTCTGGCCTCTGCTCCCAGAGCCGAAGAGCCAGGAGGGAAAGCATGTGCTGGGCATCTTCAGCACACAGTCAGCTTTGCAACGGTGTCACCATCATTGCTGTCGCTCCTCGCTTTCACACCTAAAGGTCCATTTGAATGCACCCTCTTCGGAGCTTGCTCTCGGCTGCCCGGCAGCACAGTGAGTAGAGCACGAACAGTTGCCGTCTGCTCCCACAATCGAATAGCCAGGAGGGAAAGCTGGTGCTCTGAATCTTCTGCACACAGTCAGCTTTGCAACAGTGCCTCCATCATTGCTGTCGCTCCTCACTTTCATACCGAGAAGTTCATTTGAATCCAACTTCTCTGCTCGTTGCTCTTGGCTGCCCAGCAGCACAGTCAGTAGAGCACGAACGTCTGGCCTCTGCTCTCAGAGCCGAAGAGCCAGGAGGGAAAGCATGTGCTGGGCATCTTCAGCACACAGTCAGCTTTGCAACGGTGTCACCATCATTGCTGTCGCTCCTCGGTTTCATACCTAAACGTCCATTTGAATGCACCCTCTTCGGAGCTTGCTCTCGGCTGCCCAGCAGCACAGTGAGTAGAGCACGAACGTCTGGCCTCTGCTCCCAGAGCCGAAGAGCCAGGAGGGAAAGCATGTGCTGGGCATCTTCAGCACACAGTCAGCCTTTCAACGGTGTCACCATCATTGCTGTCGCTCCTCGCTTTCATACTTAAAAGTCCATTTGAGTGCAACCTCTCCGAAGCTTGTTCTCGGCTGCCCAGGGGCCGAGCGATTAGTGCACGAACGTCTGGCTTCTGCTCCCAGATCCGAAGAGCCAGGAGGGAAAGCATGTGCTGGGCATCTTCAGCACACAGTCAGCTTTGCAATGGTGTCACCATCATTGGTGTCGCTCCTCGCTTTCATACCTAAAGGTCCATTTGAATGCAACCTCTTCGGAGCTTGCTCTCGGCTGCCCAGCAGCACAGTGAGTAGAGCACGAACGGTTGCCGTCTGCTAGCACAGTGGAGGAGCCAGGAGGGAAAGCATGTGCTGGGCATCTTCAGCACACAGTCAGCTTTGTAACAGTGCCTCCATCATTGCTGACGCTTTTCACTTTCATACCTAGAAGTTCATTTGAATCCAACTTCTCTGCTCGTTGCTCTTGGCTGCCCAGCAGCACAGTCAGTAGAGCATGAACGTCTGGCCTCTGCTCCCAGAGCCGAAGAGCCAGGAGGGAAAGCATGTGCTGGGCATCTTCAGCACACAGTCAGCTTTGCAACGGTGTCGACATCATTGCTGTCGCTCCTCGCTTTCATACCTAAAGGTCCATTTGAATGCACCCTCTTCACAGCTTGCTCTCGGCTGCCCAGCAGCACAGTGAGTAGAGCACGGACGGTTGTCGTCTGCACCCACAGTCGAAGAGCCAGGAGGGAAAGCATGTGCTGCGCATCTTCAGCACACAGTCAGCTTTGCAATGCTGTCACCATCATTGCTGTCGCTCCTCGCTTTCATACCTAAACGTCCATTTCAAAGCACCCTCTTCAGAGCTTGCTCTCGGCTGCCCAGCAGCACAGTGAGTACAGCACGAACGGTTGCCGTCTGCTCCCACAGTCGAAGAGCCAGGAGGGAAAGCATGTGCTGGGCATCTTCAGCACACAGTCAGCTTTGCAACGGTGTCACCATCATTGCTGTCGCTCCTCGGTGTCATACCTAAAGGTCCATTTGAATGCACCCTCTTCGGAGCTTGCTCTCGGCTGCCCAGCAGCACAGTGAGTAGAGCACGAACAGTTGCCGTCTGCTCCCACAATCCAAGAGCCAGGAGGGAAAGCTGGTGCTCTGAATCTTCTGCACACAGTCAGCTTTGCAACAGTGCCTCCATCATTGCTGTCGCTCCTCACTTTCATACCGAGAAGTTCATTTGAATCCAACTTCTCTGCTCGTTGCTCTTGGCTGCCCAGCAGCACAGTCAGTAGAGCACGAACGTCTGGCCTCTGCTCTCAGAGCCGAAGAGCCAGGAGGGAAAGCATGTGCTGGGCATCTTCAGCACACAGTCAGCTTTGCAACGGTGTCACCATCATTGCTGTCGCTCCTCGCTTTCATACCTAAAGGTCCATTTGAATGCACCCTCTTCGGAGCTTGCTCTCGGCTGCCCAGCAGCACAGTGAGTAGAGCACGAACGGTTGCCGTCTGCTCCCACAGTCGAAGAGCCAGGAGGGAAAGCATGTGCTGGGCATCTTCAGCACACAGTTAGCTTTGCAACGGTGTCGCCATCATTGCTGTCGCTGCTCGGTTTCATACCTAAAAGTCCACTCGAATGCAACCTCTACGGAGCTTGCTCTGAGCTGCCAAGTAGCACAGCGATTAGAGCACGAACGTCTGGCCTCTGCTCCCAGAGCCGCAGAGCCAGGAGGGAAAGCATGTGCTGGGCATCTTCAGCACACAGTCAGCTGTGCAACGGTGTCACCATCATCGCTGTCGCTCCTCGCTTTCATACTTAAAAGTCCATTTGAGTGCAACCTCTCCGAAGCTTGTTCTCGGCTGCCCAGGGGCAGAACGATTAGTGCACGAACGTCTGGCTTCTGCTCCCAGATCCGAAGAGCCAGGAGGGAAAGCATGTGCTGGGCATCTTCAGCACACAGTCAGCTTTGCAACGGTGTCACCATCATTGCTGTCACTCCTCGCTTTCATACCTAAAGGTCCATTTGAATGCACCCTCTTCGGAGCTTGCTCTCGGCTGCCCAGCTGCACAGTGAGTAGAGCACGAACAGTTGCCGTCTGCTCCCACAATCGAAGAGCCAGGAGGGAAAGCTGGTGAAAGCTTAGGGTTAGGGTTAGGGTTAGGGTTAGGGTTAGGGTTAGGGGTTAGGGTTAGGGGTTAGGGTTAGGGTTAGGGTTAGGGTTAGGGTTAGGGGTTAGGGTTAGGGTTAGGGTTATGGTTAGGTTTAGGGTTAGGGTTAGGGTTAGGGTTAGGGGTAGGGTTAGGGTTAGGGTTAGGGTTGGGTTAGGTTTAGGGTTAGGGTTGCCGTCTGCTCCCACAGTCGAAGAGCCAGGAGGGAAAGCATGTGCGGGGCATCTTCAGCACACAGTCAGCTTTGCAATGCTGTCACCATTATTGCTGTCACTCCTCGGTTTCATACCTAAAAGTACATTTGAATGCAACCTCTCCAAAGCTGCTTCTCAGCTGCCCAGAAGCTCAGCGATTAGTGCACGAACGTCTGGCCTCTGCTCCCAGCGCCGAAGAGCCAGGAGGGAAAGCATGTGCTGGGCATCTTCAGCACACAGTCAGCTTTGCAACGGTGTCACCATCATTGCTGTCGCTCCTCAGTGTCATACCTAAAGGTCCATTTGAATGCACCCTCTTCGGAGCTTGCTCTCGGCTGCCCAGCAGCACAGTGAGTAGAGCACGAACTGTTGCCGTCTGCTCCCACAATCCAAGAGCCAGGAGGGAAAGCTGGTGCTCTGAATCTTCTGCACACAGTCAGCTTTGCAACAGTGCCTCCATCATTGCTGTCGCTCCTCACTTTCATACCGAGAAGTTCATTTGAATCCAACTTCTCTGCTCGTTGCTCTTGGCTGCCCAGCAGCACAGTCAGTAGAGCACGAACGTCTGGCCTCTGCTCTCAGAGCCGAAGAGCCAGGAGGGAAAGCATGTGCTGGGCATCTTCAGCACACAGTCAGCTTTGCAACGGTGTCACCATCATTGCTGTCGCTCCTCGCTTTCATACCGAAAGGTCCATTTGAAAGCGCCCTCTTCGGAGCTTGCTCTCGGCTGCCCAGCAGCACAGTGAGTAGAGCACGAACGGTTGCCGTCTGCTCCCACAGTCGAAGAGCCAGGAGGGAAAGCATGTGCTGGGCATCTTCAGCACACAGTCAGCTTTGCAACGGTGTCACCATCATTGCTGTCGCTCCTCAGTGTCATACCTAAAGGTCCATTTGAATGCACCCCCTTCAGAGCTTGCTCTCGGCTGCCCAGCAGCACAGTGAGTAGAGCACGAACAGTTGCCGTCTGCTCCCACAATCAAAGAGCCAGGAGGGAAAGCTGGTGCTCTGAATCTTCTGCACACAGTCAGCTTTGCAACAGTGCCTCCATCATTGCTGTCGCTCCTCACTTTCATACCGAGAAGTTCATTTGAATCCAACTTCTCTGCTCGTTGCTCTTGGCTGCCCAGCAGCACAGTCAGTAGAGCACGAACGTCTGGCCTCTGCTCTCAGAGCCGAAGAGCCAGGAGGGAAAGCATGTGCTGGGCATCTTCAGCACACAGTCAGCTTTGCAACGGTGTCACCATCATTGCTGTCGCTCCTCGCTTTCATACCTAAAGGTCCATTTGAATGCACCCTCTTCGGAGCTTGCTCTCGGCTGCCCAGCAGCACAGTGAGTAGAGCACGAACGGTTGCCGTCTGCTCCCACAGTCGAAGAGCCAGGAGGGAAAGCATGTGCTGGGCATCTTCAGCACACAGTTAGCTTTGCAACGGTGTCACCATCATTGCTGTCGCTCCTCGGTTTCATACCTAAAAGTCCACTCGAATGCAACCTCTACGGAGCTTGCTCTGAGCTGCCAAGTAGCACAGCGATTAGAGCACGAACGTCTGGCCTCTGCTCCCAGAGCCGAAGAGCCAGGAGGGAAAGCATGTGCTGGGCATCTTCAGCACACAGTCAGCTTTGCAACGGTGTCACCATCATTGCTGTCGCTCCTCGCTTTCATACTTAAAAGTCCATTTGAGTGCAACCTCTCCGAAGCTTGTTCTCGGCTGCCCAGGGGCAGAACGATTAGTGCACGAACGTCTGGCTTCTGCTCCCAGATCCAAAGAGCCAGGAGGGAAAGCATGTGCTGGGCATCTTCAGCACACAGTCAGCTTTGCAACGGTGTCACCATCATTGCTGTCGCTCCTCGCTTTCATACCTAAAGGTCCATTTGAATGCACCCTCTTCGGAGCTTGCTCTCGGCTGCCCAGCTGCACAGTGAGTAGAGCACGAACAGTTG
Source organism: Pezoporus flaviventris (assembly GCF_033815535.1). Lineage (NCBI taxonomy): Eukaryota > Metazoa > Chordata > Aves > Psittaciformes > Psittacidae > Pezoporus > Pezoporus flaviventris. The sequence goes on along the minus strand of NW_026893312.1, from coordinate 41,033 downwards.
CCGTCTGCTCCCACAATCGAAGAGCCAGGAGGGAAAGCTGGTGAAAGCTTAGGGTTGGGTTAGGGTTAGGGTTAGGGTTAGGGGTTAAGGTTAGGGGTTAGGGTTAGGGTTAGGGTTAGGGTTAGGGTTAGGGGTTAGGGTTAGGGTTAGGGTTATGGTTAGGTTTAGGGTTAGGGTTAGGGTTAGGGTTAGGGGTAGGGTTAGGGTTAGGGTTAGTTTTAGGGTTAGGGTTAGGGTTAGGGTTAGGGTTAGGGGTAGGGTTAGGGTTAGGGTTAGGGTTAGGGTTGGGTTAGGGTTAGGGTTAGGGTTGCCGTCTGCTCCCACAGTCGAAGAGCCAGGAGGGAAAGCATGTGCGGGGCATCTTCAGCACACAGTCAGCTTTGCAATGCTGTCACCATTATTGCTGTCACTCCTCGGTTTCATACCTAAAAGTACATTTGAATGCAACCTCTCCAAAGCTGCTTCTCAGCTGCCCAGAAGCTCAGCGATTAGTGCACGAACGTCTGGCCTCTGCTCCCAGCGCCGAAGAGCCAGGAGGGAAATCATGTGCTGGGCATCTTCAGCACACAGTCAGCTTTGCAACGGTGTCACCATCATTGCTGTCGCTCCTCAGTTTCATACCTAAAGGTCCATTTGAATGCACCCTCTTCGGAGCTTGCTCTCGGCTGCCCAGCAGTACAGTGTGCAGAGCACGAACGGTTGTCGTCTGCTCCCACAGTCGAAGAGCCAGGAGGGAAAGCATGTGCTGGGCATCTTCAGCACACAGTCAGCTTTGCAATGCTGTCACCATTTTTGCTGTCACTCCTCGGTTTCATACCTAAAAGTACATTTGAATGCAACCTCTCCAAACCTGCTTCTCAGCTGCCCAGTAGCTCAGCGATTAGTGCACGAACGTCTGGCCTCTGCTCCCAGAGCCGAAGAGCCAGGAGGGAAAGCATGTGCTGGGCATCTTCAGCACACAGTCAGCTTTGCAACGGTGTCACCATCATTGCTGTCGCTCCTCGCTTTCACACCTAAAGGTCCATTTGAATGCACCCTCTTCGGAGCTTGCTCTCGGCTGCCCGGCAGCACAGTGAGTAGAGCACGAACAGTTGCCGTCTGCTCCCACAATCGAATAGCCAGGAGGGAAAGCTGGTGCTCTGAATCTTCTGCACACAGTCAGCTTTGCAACAGTGCCTCCATCATTGCTGTCGCTCCTCACTTTCATACCGAGAAGTTCATTTGAATCCAACTTCTCTGCTCGTTGCTCTTGGCTGCCCAGCAGCACAGTCAGTAGAGCACGAACGTCTGGCCTCTGCTCTCAGAGCCGAAGAGCCAGGAGGGAAAGCATGTGCTGGGCATCTTCAGCACACAGTCAGCTTTGCAACGGTGTCACCATCATTGCTGTCGCTCCTCGGTTTCATACCTAAACGTCCATTTGAATGCACCCTCTTCGGAGCTTGCTCTCGGCTGCCCAGCAGCACAGTGAGTAGAGCACGAACGTCTGGCCTCTGCTCCCAGAGCCGAAGAGCCAGGAGGGAAAGCATGTGCTGGGCATCTTCAGCACACAGTCAGCCTTTCAACGGTGTCACCATCATTGCTGTCGCTCCTCGCTTTCATACTTAAAAGTCCATTTGAGTGCAACCTCTCCGAAGCTTGTTCTCGGCTGCCCAGGGGCCGAGCGATTAGTGCACGAACGTCTGGCTTCTGCTCCCAGATCCGAAGAGCCAGGAGGGAAAGCATGTGCTGGGCATCTTCAGCACACAGTCAGCTTTGCAATGGTGTCACCATCATTGGTGTCGCTCCTCGCTTTCATACCTAAAGGTCCATTTGAATGCAACCTCTTCGGAGCTTGCTCTCGGCTGCCCAGCAGCACAGTGAGTAGAGCACGAACGGTTGCCGTCTGCTAGCACAGTGGAGGAGCCAGGAGGGAAAGCATGTGCTGGGCATCTTCAGCACACAGTCAGCTTTGTAACAGTGCCTCCATCATTGCTGACGCTTTTCACTTTCATACCTAGAAGTTCATTTGAATCCAACTTCTCTGCTCGTTGCTCTTGGCTGCCCAGCAGCACAGTCAGTAGAGCATGAACGTCTGGCCTCTGCTCCCAGAGCCGAAGAGCCAGGAGGGAAAGCATGTGCTGGGCATCTTCAGCACACAGTCAGCTTTGCAACGGTGTCGACATCATTGCTGTCGCTCCTCGCTTTCATACCTAAAGGTCCATTTGAATGCACCCTCTTCACAGCTTGCTCTCGGCTGCCCAGCAGCACAGTGAGTAGAGCACGGACGGTTGTCGTCTGCACCCACAGTCGAAGAGCCAGGAGGGAAAGCATGTGCTGCGCATCTTCAGCACACAGTCAGCTTTGCAATGCTGTCACCATCATTGCTGTCGCTCCTCGCTTTCATACCTAAACGTCCATTTCAAAGCACCCTCTTCAGAGCTTGCTCTCGGCTGCCCAGCAGCACAGTGAGTACAGCACGAACGGTTGCCGTCTGCTCCCACAGTCGAAGAGCCAGGAGGGAAAGCATGTGCTGGGCATCTTCAGCACACAGTCAGCTTTGCAACGGTGTCACCATCATTGCTGTCGCTCCTCGGTGTCATACCTAAAGGTCCATTTGAATGCACCCTCTTCGGAGCTTGCTCTCGGCTGCCCAGCAGCACAGTGAGTAGAGCACGAACAGTTGCCGTCTGCTCCCACAATCCAAGAGCCAGGAGGGAAAGCTGGTGCTCTGAATCTTCTGCACACAGTCAGCTTTGCAACAGTGCCTCCATCATTGCTGTCGCTCCTCACTTTCATACCGAGAAGTTCATTTGAATCCAACTTCTCTGCTCGTTGCTCTTGGCTGCCCAGCAGCACAGTCAGTAGAGCACGAACGTCTGGCCTCTGCTCTCAGAGCCGAAGAGCCAGGAGGGAAAGCATGTGCTGGGCATCTTCAGCACACAGTCAGCTTTGCAACGGTGTCACCATCATTGCTGTCGCTCCTCGCTTTCATACCTAAAGGTCCATTTGAATGCACCCTCTTCGGAGCTTGCTCTCGGCTGCCCAGCAGCACAGTGAGTAGAGCACGAACGGTTGCCGTCTGCTCCCACAGTCGAAGAGCCAGGAGGGAAAGCATGTGCTGGGCATCTTCAGCACACAGTTAGCTTTGCAACGGTGTCGCCATCATTGCTGTCGCTGCTCGGTTTCATACCTAAAAGTCCACTCGAATGCAACCTCTACGGAGCTTGCTCTGAGCTGCCAAGTAGCACAGCGATTAGAGCACGAACGTCTGGCCTCTGCTCCCAGAGCCGCAGAGCCAGGAGGGAAAGCATGTGCTGGGCATCTTCAGCACACAGTCAGCTGTGCAACGGTGTCACCATCATCGCTGTCGCTCCTCGCTTTCATACTTAAAAGTCCATTTGAGTGCAACCTCTCCGAAGCTTGTTCTCGGCTGCCCAGGGGCAGAACGATTAGTGCACGAACGTCTGGCTTCTGCTCCCAGATCCGAAGAGCCAGGAGGGAAAGCATGTGCTGGGCATCTTCAGCACACAGTCAGCTTTGCAACGGTGTCACCA
>NW_026893312.1:25000-27500 GCF_033815535.1 Pezoporus flaviventris | reverse complement strand
CTTCGGAGCTTGCTCTCGGCTGCCCAGCAGCACAGTGAGTAGAGCACGAACAGTTGCCGTCTGCTCCCACAATCCAAGAGCCAGGAGGGAAAGCTGGTGCTCTGAATCTTCTGCACACAGTCAGCTTTGCAACAGTGCCTCCATCATTGCTGTCGCTCCTCACTTTCATACCGAGAAGTTCATTTGAATCCAACTTCTCTGCTCGTTGCTCTTGGCTGCCCAGCAGCACAGTCAGTAGAGCACGAACGTCTGGCCTCTGCTCTCAGAGCCGAAGAGCCAGGAGGGAAAGCATGTGCTGGGCATCTTCAGCACACAGTCAGCTTTGCAACGGTGTCACCATCATTGCTGTCGCTCCTCGCTTTCATACCGAAAGGTCCATTTGAAAGCGCCCTCTTCGGAGCTTGCTCTCGGCTGCCCAGCAGCACAGTGAGTAGAGCACGAACGGTTGCCGTCTGCTCCCACAGTCGAAGAGCCAGGAGGGAAAGCATGTGCTGGGCATCTTCAGCACACAGTCAGCTTTGCAACGGTGTCACCATCATTGCTGTCGCTCCTCAGTGTCATACCTAAAGGTCCATTTGAATGCACCCTCTTCAGAGCTTGCTCTCGGCTGCCCAGCAGCACAGTGAGTAGAGCACGAACAGTTGCCGTCTGCTCCCACAATCGAAGAGCCAGGAGGGAAAGCTGGTGCTCTGAATCTTCTGCACACAGTCAGCTTTGCAACAGTGCCTCCATCATTGCTGTCGCTCCTCACTTTCATACCGAGAAGTTCATTTGAATCCAACTTCTCTGCTCGTTGCTCTTGGCTGCCCAGCAGCACAGTCAGTAGAGCACGAACGTCTGGCCTCTGCTCTCAGAGCCGAAGAGCCAGGAGGGAAAGCATGTGCTGGGCATCTTCAGCACACAGTCAGCTTTGCAACGGTGTCACCATCATTGCTGTCGCTCCTCGCTTTCATACCTAAAGGTCCATTTGAATGCACCCTCTTCGGAGCTTGCTCTCGGCTGCCCAGCAGCACAGTGAGTAGAGCACGAACGGTTGCCGTCTGCTCCCACAGTCGAAGAGCCAGGAGGGAAAGCATGTGCTGGGCATCTTCAGCACACAGTTAGCTTTGCAACGGTGTCGCCATCATTGCTGTCGCTCCTCGGATTCATACCTAAAAGTCCACTCGAATGCAACCTCTACGGAGCTTGCTCTGAGCTGCCAAGTAGCACAGCGATTAGAGCACGAACGTCTGGCCTCTGCTCCCAGAGCCGAAGAGCCAGGAGGGAAAGCATGTACTGGGCATCTTCAGCACACAGTCAGCTTTGCAACGGTGTCACCATCATTGCTGACGCTGCTGGCTTTCATACTTAAAAGTCCGTTTGAGTGCAACCTCTCCGAAGCTTGTTCTCGGCTGCCCAGGGGCAGAACGATTAGTGCACGAACGTCTGGCTTCTGCTCCCAGATCCGAAGAGCCAGGAGGGAAAGCATGTGCTGGGCATCTTCAGCACACAGTCAGCTTTGCAACGGTGTCACCATCATTGCTGTCGCTCCTCGCTTTCATACCTAAAGGTCCATTTGAATGCACCCTCTTCGGAGCTTGCTCTCGGCTGCCCAGCTGCACAGTGAGTAGAGCACGAACAGTTGCCGTCTGCTCCCACAATCGAAGAGCCAGGAGGGAAAGCTGGTGAAAGCTTAGGGTTAGGGTTAGGGTTAGGGTTAGGGGTTAGGGTTAGGGTTAGGGGTTAGGGTTAGGGTTAGGGTTAGGGTTAGGGGTTAGGGTTTGGGTTAGGGTTATGGTTAGGTTTAGGGTTAGGGTTAGGGTTAGGGTTAGGGGTAGGGTTAGGGTTAGGGTTACGGTTAGGGTTAGGTTTAGGGTTAGGGTTAGGGGTAGGCTTAGGGTTAGGGTTACGGTTAGGGTTGGGTTAGGGTTAGGGTTAGGGTTGCCGTCTGCTCCCACAGTCGGAGAGCCAGGAGGGAAAGCATGTGCTGGGCATCTTCAGCACACAGTCAGCTTTGCAACGGTGTCACCATCATTGCTGTCGCTCCTCGCTTTCATACTTAAAAGTCCATTTGAGTGCAACCTCTCCGAAGCTTGTTCTCGGCTGCCCAGGGGCAGAACGATTAGTGCACGAACGTCTGGCTTCTGCTCCCAGATCCGAAGAGCCAGGAGGGAAAGCATGTGCTGGGCATCTTCAGCACACTGTCAGCTTTGCAACGGTGTCACCATCATTGCTGTCGCTCCTCGCTTTCATACCTAAAGGTCCATTTGAATGCACCCTCTTCGGAGCTTGCTCTCGGCTGCCCAGCTGCACAGTGAGTAGAGCACGAACAGTTGCCGTCTGCTCCCACAATCGAAGAGCCAGGAGGGAAAGCTGGTGAAAGCTTAGGGTTAGGGTTAGGGTTAGGGTTAGGGTTAGGGGTTAGGGTTAGAAGTTAGGGTTATGGTTAGTGTTAGGGTTAGGGGTTAGGGTTAGGGTTAGGGTTATGGTTAGGTTTAGGGTTAGGGTTAGGGTTAGGGTT
>NW_026893311.1:0-78608 GCF_033815535.1 Pezoporus flaviventris | reverse complement strand
TGGTTTTGGGGTGGTTTTGGGGTTTTTGGAGCTGGTTTTTGGGGTGATTTGGGTTGTACTTGGCCTGTTTTGGGTCTGTTTCAGGCCTCTGACCATGTATCCCACAGGAGAAGCAGGACAAGGTGGCCTTGGGGTGGTTTTGTCCTGCTTTGGGGGTTCTTTGGGTGCGTTTGGGGACTCTGACTCAGTATGCCATAGGAGAAGCAGGGACAAGGTAGTTTTGGGGTGGTTTTGTCCAATTTTTGTCATGTTTTGTGTCTTTTTTGAGGCTCGGACTTTGTGTTCCATACGAGAAGCAGGGACAAGGTCGTTTTGGGGCATTTTTGTTCTGTTTTAGGTCTGTTTTGGGGCCCTGACACTGTATCTCATAGCAGAAGGAGGACAAGGTGGTTTTGTCCTGCTTTTTGGGATGTTTTGGGGTGGTTTTTGGCCTGTTTTGGGTCTGTTTTGAGGCTCTGACCTTGTGTCCTTTGGAAAAGGAGGACAAGGTGGTTTTGGGTTGTTTTTTGGGGTTTTTGGAGTGTTTTTGTCCTGTTTTGGGTCTGTTTCAGGGCTCTGACCCTGTATCCCACAGGACAAGCAGGACAAGGTGGTTTTGGGGTGGTTTTGTCCAATTTTTGTCATGTTTTGTGTCTTTTTTGGGGCTCTGACCCTGTGTTCCATAGGAGAAGCAGGACAAGGTGGTTTTGGGGTGGTTTGGGGGTTTGGAGCTGGTTTTTGAGTTTTTGGAGTGTTTTTGTCCTGTTTTGGGTCTGTTTCAGGGCTCTGACCCTGTATCCCACAGGAGAAGCAGGACAAGGCGGCCTTGGGGTGGTTTTGTCCTGCTTTGGGGTTTTTTTGGGTCCGTTTTGGGACTCTGACTCAGTGTGCCATAGGAGAAGCAGGACAAGGTAGTTTTGGGGTGGTTTTGTCCTATTATTGTCATGTTTTGTGTCTTTTTTGGGGCTCTGACCCTGTGTTCCATAGGAGAAGCAGGGACAAGGTGGTTTTGGGGTGGTTTGGGGGTTTTGGAGCTGGTTTTGGGGTGATTTGGGTTGTACTTGGCCTGTTTTGGGTCTGTTTCAGGCCTCTGACCATGTATCCCACAGGAGAAGCAGGACAAGGTGGCCTTGGGGTGGTTTTGTCCCTGCTTTGGGGGTTCTTTGGGTGCGTTTTGGACTCTGACTCAGTATGCCATAGGAGAAGCAGGACAAGGTAGTTTTGGGGGGTTTTGTCCTATTTTTGTCATGTTTTGTGTCTTTTTTGAGGCTCTGATTTTGTGTTCCCATAGGAGAAGCAGGACAAGGTGGTTTTGGGTTGGTTTGGGGGTTTTGGAGCTGGTTTTGGGGTTTTTGGAGTGTTTTTGTCCTGTTTTGGGTCTGTTTCAGGGCTCTGACCCTGTATCCCACAGGAGAAGCAGGACAAGGTGGTTTTGGGGTGGTTTTTTCCTATCTTTGTCATGTTTTGTGTCTTTTTTGGGGCTCTGACCCTGTGTTCCATAGGAGAAGCAGGACAAGGTAGTTTTTGGGTGGTTTTGTCCTATTTTTGTCATGTTTTGTGTCTTTTTTGGGACTCTGCCCCTGTGTTCCATAGGAGAAGCAGGACAAGGTAGTTTTGGGGTGGTTTTGTTCTATTTTTGTCATGTTTTTGTCTTTTTTGAGGCTCTGACCCTGTATCTCATAGGAGAAGCAGGAAAAGATGGTTTTGGGGCATTTTTGTTCTGTTTTAGGTCTGTTTTGGGGCCCTGACACTGTATCTCATAGCAGAAGGAGGACAAGGACGTTTTGTCCTGCTTTTTGGATGTTTTGGGGTGTTTTTGGCCTGTTTTGTGTCTGTTTTGAGGCTCTGACCTTGTGTCCTATAGAAGAAGCAGGACAAGGTGGTTTTGGGTTGATTTGGGGTTTTGGAGCTGGTTTTGGGGTTTCTGGAGTGTTTTTGTCCTGTTTTGGGTCTGTTTCAGGCCTCTGACCCAGTATCCCACAGGAGAAGCAGGACAAGGAGGTTTTGGGGCTTTTTTGTTCTGTTTTAGGTCTGTTTTGGGGCCCTGACACTGTATCTCATAGCAGAAGGAGGACAAGGTGGTTTTGTCCTGCTTTTTGGGGTGTTTTGGGGTGTTTTTGGCCTGTTTTGGGTCTGTTTTGAGGCTCTGACCTTGTGTCCTATAGAAGAAGCAGGACAAGGTGGTTTTGGGTTGGTTTTGGGGTTTTTGGAGTGTTTTTTGTCCTGTTTTGGGTCTGTTTCAGGGCTCTGACCCTGTATCCCACAGGAGAAGCAGGACAAGGTAGTTTTTTGGGTGGTTTTGTCCTATTTTTTGTCATGTTTTGTGTCTTTTTTGGGGCTCTGACCCTGTGTTCCATAGGAGAAGCAGGACAAGTTGGTTTTGGGGTGGTTTTGTCCCATTTTTGTCATGTTTTTTTGTCTTTTTTTGTGGCTCTGACCCTGCATCTCATAGGAGAAGCAGGAGAAAATGGTTTTGGGGCATTTTTTGATCTGTTTTAGGTCTCTTTTGTGGCCCTGACACTGTATCTCATAGCAGAAGGAGGACAAGGACGTTTTTGTCCTGCTTTTTGGGGTGTTTTGGGGTGTTTTTGGCCTGTTTTGGGTCTGTTTTGAGGCTCTGACCTTGTGTCCTATAGAAGAAGCAGGACAAGGTGGTTTTGGGTTGGTTTTGGGGTTTTTGGAGTGTTTTTGTCCTGTTTTGGGTCTGTTTCAGGGCTCTGACCCTGTATCCCACAGGAGAAGCAGGACAAGGAGGTTTTGGGGTGGTTTTGTCCCTATCTTTGTCATGTTTTGTGTCTTTTTTGGGGCTCTGAACCTGTGTTCCATAGGAGAAGCAGGACAAGGTGGTTTTGGGTTGGTTTGGGGGTTTTGGAGCTGGTTTTGGAGTGATTTGGGACATACTTGGCCTGTTTTGGGTCTGTTTCAGGGCTGTGACCCTGTATGCCATAGGAGAAGCAGGACAAGGTGGTTTTGGGGTGGTTTGGGGTTTTGGAGCTGGTTTTGGGGTGACTTTGGGTTGTACTTGGCCTGTTTTGGGTCTGTTTCAGGCCTCTGACCATGTATCCCACAGGAGAAGCAGGACAAGGTGGCCTTGGGGTGGTTTTGTCCTGCTTTGGGGGTTCTTTGGGTGCGTTTTGGGACTCTGACTCCGTATGCCCATAGGAGAAGCAGGACAAGGAGGTTTTGGGGTGGTTTTGTCCATTTTTGTCATGTTTTGTGTCTTTTTTGAGGCTCTGACCCTGTGTTCCATAGGAGAAGCAGGACAAGTTGGTTTTGGGTTGGTTTGGGGGTTTTGGAGCTGGTTTTGGGGTTTCTGGAGTGTTTTTGTCCTGTTTTGGGTCTGTTTCAGGCCTCTGACCCTGTATCCCACAGGAGAAGCAGGACAAGGAGGTTTTGGGGCTTTTTTGTTCTGTTTCAGGTCTGTTTTGGGGCCCTGACACTGTATCGCATAGCAGAAGGAGGACAAGGTGGTTTTGTCCTGCTTTTTGGGGTGTTTTGGGGTGTTTTGACCTGTTTTGGGTCTGTTTTGAGGCTCTGACCTTGTGTCCTATAGAAGAAGCAGGACAAGGTGGTTTTGGGTTGGTTTTGGGGTTTTTGGAGTGTTTTTGTCCTCTTTTGGGTCTGTTTCAGGGCTCTGACTCTCTATCCACAGGAGAAGCAGGACAAGGTGGTTTTGGGTTGGTTTTGGGGTTTTTGGAGTGTTTTTGTCCTCTTTTGGGTCTGTTTCAGGGCTCTGACCCTGTATCCCACAGGAGAAGCAGGACAAGGAGGTTTTGGGGTGGTTTTGTCCTATCTTTGTCATGTTTTGTGTCTTTTTTGGGCTCTGACCCTGTGTTCCATAGGAGAAGCAGGACAAGGTGGTTTTGGGGTGGTTTGGGGGTTTTGGAGCTGGTTTTGGGGTGATTTTGGGTTGTACTTGCCTGTTTTGGGTCTGTTTCAGGCCTCTGACCATGTATCCCACAGGAGAAGCAGGACAAGGTGGCCTTGGGGTGGTTTTGTCCTGCTTTGGGGGTTCTTTGGGTGCGTTTTGGGACTCTGAGTCCGTATGCCATAGGAGAAGCAGGGACAAGGTAGGTTTTGGGGTGGTTTTGTCCAATTTTTGTCATGTTTTGTGTCTTTTTTGAGGCTCTGACCCTGTGTTCCATAGGAGAAGCAGGACAAGTTGGTTTGGGTTGGTTTGGGGTTTTTGGAGCTGGTTTTGGGGTTTCTGGAGTGTTTTTGTCCTGTTTTGGGTCTGTTTCAGGCCTCTGACCCTGTATCCCACAGGAGAAGCAGGACAAGGAGGTTTTGGGGCTTTTTGTTCTGTTTCAGGTCTGTTTTGGGGCCCTGACACTGTATCGCATAGGCAGAAGGAGGACAAGGTGGTTTTGTCCTGCTTTTTGGGGTGTTTTGGGGTGTTTTGACCTGTTTTGGGTCTGTTTTGAGGCTCTGACCTTGTGTCCTATAGAAGAAGCAGGACAAGGTGGTTTTGGGTTGGTTTTGGGGTTTTTGGAGTGTTTTTGTCCTCTTTTGGGTCTGTTTCAGGGCTCTGACTCTCTATCCACAGGAGAAGCAGGACAAGGTGGTTTTGGGTTGGTTTTGGGGTTTTTGGAGTGTTTTTGTCCTCTTTTGGGTCTGTTTCAGGGCTCTGACCCTGTATCCCACAGGAGAAGCAGGACAAGGAGGTTTTGGGGTGGTTTTGTCCTATCTTTGTCATGTTTTGTGTCTTTTTTGGGCTCTGACCCTGTGTTCCATAGGAGAAGCAGGACAAGGTGGTTTTTGGGTGGTTTGGGGGTTTTGGAGCTGTTTTGGGTTTTTTGGAGTGTTTTTGTCCTGTTGTGGGTCTGTTTCAGGGCTCTGACCCTGTATCCCACAGGAGAAGCAGGACAAGGAGTTTTTGGGGTGGTTTTGTCCTATCCTTGTCATGTTTTGTGTCTTTTTTGGGGCTCTGACCCTGTGTTCCATAGGAGAAGCAGGACAAGGTGGTTTTGGGTTGGTTTGGGGGTTTTGGAGCTGGTTTTGGAGTGATTTGGGACATACTTGGCCTGTTTTGGGTCTGTTTCAGGGCTGTGACCCTGTATGCCATAGGAGAAGCAGGACAAGGTGGTTTTGGGGTGGTTTGGGGGTTTTGGAGCTGGTTTTGGGGTGATTTGGGTTGTACTTGGCCTGTTTTGGGTCTGTTTCAGGCCTCTGACCATGTATCCCACAGGAGAAGCAGGACAAGGTGGCCTTGGGGTGGTTTTGTCCTGCTTTGGGGGGTTCTTTGGGTGCGTTTGGGACTCTGACTCCGTATGCCATAGGAGAAGCAGGACAAGGTAGTTTTGGGGTGGTTTTGTCCAATTTTTGTCATGTTTTGTGTCTTTTTTGAGGCTCGGACTTTGTGTTCCATACGAGAAGCAGGACAAGGTTGTTTTGGGGCATTTTTGTTCTGTTTTAGGTCTGTTTTGGGGCCCTGACACTGTATCTCATAGCAGAAGCAGGACAAGGTGGTTTTGTCTGCTTTTTGGGATGTTTTGGGTGTTTTTGGCCTGTTTTGGGTCTGTTTTGAGGCTCTGACCTTGTGTCCTATAGAAAAAGCAGGACAAGGTGGTTTTGGGTTGTTTTTGGGGTTTTTGGAGTGGTTTTTGTCCTGTTTTGGGTCTGTTTCAGGGCTCTGACCCTGTATCCCACAGGACAAGCAGGACAAGGTGGTTTTGGGGTGGTTTTGTCCAATTTTGTCATGTTTTGTGTCCTTTTTTTGGGGCTCTGACCCTGTGTTCCATAGGAGAAGCAGGACAAGGTGGTTTTGGGGTGGTTTGGGGGGTTTGGAGCTGGTTTTTGAGTTTTGGAGTGTTTTTGTCCTGTTTTGGGTCTGTTTCAGGGCTCTGACCCTGTATCCCACAGGAGAAGCAGGACAAGGCGGCCTTGGGGTGGTTTTGTCCTGCTTTGGGGTTTTTTTTGTGTCCGTTTTGGGACTCTGACTCAGTGTGCCATAGGAGAAGCAGGACAAGGTAGTTTTGGGGTGGTTTTGTCCTATTATTGTCATGTTTTGTGTCTTTTTTGGGGCTCTGACCCTGTGTTCCATAGGAGAATCAGGACAAGGTGGTTTTGGGGTGGTTTGGGGGTTTTGGAGCTGGTTTTGGGGTGATTTGGGTTGTACTTGGCCTGTTTTGGGTCTGTTTCAGGCCTCTGACCATGTATCCCACAGGAGAAGCAGGACAAGGTGGCCTTGGGGTGGTTTTGTCCTGCTTTGGGGGTTCTTTGGGTGCGTTTTGGACTCTGACTCAGTATGCCATAGGAGAAGCAGGACAAGGTAGTTTTGGGGGGTTTTGTCCTATTTTTGTCATGTTTTGTGTCTTTTTTGAGGCTCTGATTTTTGTGTTCCATAGAGAAGCAGGACAAGGTGGTTTTGGGTTGGTTTGGGGGTTTTGGAGCTGGTTTTGGGGTTTTTGGAGTGTTTTTGTCCTGTTTTGGGGTCTGTTTCAGGGCTCTGACCCTGTATCCCACAGGAGAAGCAGGACAAGGTGGTTTTGGGTTGGTTTGGGGGTTTTGGAGCTGGTTTTGGAGTGATTTGGGACATACTTGGCCTTTTTTGGGTGTGTTTCAGGGCTCTGACCCTGTATCTCACAGGAGAAGCAGGACAAGGTGGTTTTGGGGTGGTTTTTTCCTATCTTTGTCATGTTTTGTGTCTTTTTTGGGGCTCTGACCCTGTGTTCCATAGGAGAAGCAGGACAAGGTAGTTTTTGGGTGGTTTTGTCCTATTTTTGTCATGTTTTGTGTCTTTTTTTGGGGCTCTGCCCCTGTGTTCCATAGGAGAAGCAGGACAAGGTAGTTTTGGGGTGGTTTTGTTCTATTTTTGTCATGTTTTTGTCTTTTTTGAGGCTCTGACCCTGTATCTCATAGGAGAAGCAGGAAAAGATGGTTTTGGGGCATTTTTTGTTCTGTTTTAGGTCTGTTTTGGGGCCCTGACACTGTATCTCATAGCAGAAGGAGGACAAGGACGTTTTGTCCTGCTTTTTGGGATGTTTTGGGGTGTTTTTGGCCAGTTTTGTGTCTGTTTTGAGGCTCTGACCTTGTGTCCTATAGAAGAAGCAGGACAAGGTGGTTTTGGGTTGATTTGGGGTTTTGGAGCTGGTTTTGGGGTTTCTGGAGTGTTTTTGTCCTGTTTTGGGTCTGTTTCAGGCCTCTGACCCAGTATCCCACAGGAGAAGCAGGACAAGGAGGTTTTGGGGCTTTTTTGTTCTGTTTTAGGTCTGTTTTGGGGCCCTGACACTGTATCTCATAGCAGAAGGAGGACAAGGTGGTTTTGTCCTGCTTTTTGGGGTGTTTTGGGGTGGTTTTGGCCTGTTTTGGGTCTGTTTTGAGGCTCTGACCTTGTGTCCTATAGAAGAAGCAGGACAAGGTGGTTTTTGGGTTGGTTTTGGGGTTTTGGAGTGTTTTTGTCCTGTTTTGGGTCTGTTTCCAGGGCTCTGACCCTGTATCCCACAGGACAAGCAGGACAAGGTAGTTTTTGGGTGCTTTTGTCCTATTTTTGTCATGTTTTGTGTCTTTTTTGGGGCTCTGACCCTGTGTTCCATAGGAGAAGCAGGACAAGTTGGTTTTGGGGTGGTTTTGTCCCATTTTTGTCATGTTTTTTGTCTTTTTTTTGTGGCTCTGACCCTGCATCTCATAGGAGAAGCAGGAGAAAATGGTTTTGGGGCATTTTTGATCTGTTTTAGGTCTCTTTTGTGGCCCTGACACTGTATCTCATAGCAGAAGGAGGACAAGGACGTTTTGTCCTGCTTTTTGGGGTGTTTTGGGGTGTTTTTTGGCCTGTTTTGGGTCTGTTTTGAGGCTCTGACCTTGTGTTCCTATAGAAGAAGCAGGACAAGGTGGTTTTGGGTTGGTTTTGGGGTTTTTGGAGTGTTTTTGTCCTGTTTTGGGTCTGTTTCAGGGCTCTGACCCTGTATCCCACAGGAGAAGCAGGGACAAGGAGGTTTTGGGGTGGTTTTGTCCTATCTTTGTCATGTTTTGTGTCTTTTTTGGGGCTCTGACCCTGTGTTCCATAGGAGAAGCAGGACAAGGTGGTTTTGGGTTGGTTTGGGGGTTTTGGAGCTGGTTTTGGAGTGATTTGGGACATACTTGGCCTGTTTTGGGTCTGTTTCAGGGCTGTGACCCTGTATGCCATAGGAGAAGCAGGACAAGGTGGTTTTGGGGTGGTTTGGGGGTTTTGGAGCTGGTTTTGGGGTGATTTGGGTTGTACTTGGCCTGTTTTTGGGTCTGTTTCAGGCCTCTGACCATGTATCCCACAGGAGAAGCAGGACAAGGTGGCCTTGGGGTGGTTTTGTCCTGCTTTGGGGGTTCTTTGGGTGCGTTTTGGGACTCTGACTCCGTATGCCATAGGAGAAGCAGGACAAGGTAGTTTTGGGGTGGTTTTGTCCAATTTTTGTCATGTTTTGTGTCTTTTTTGAGGCTCTGACCCTGTGTTCCATAGGAGAAGCAGGACAAGTTGGTTTTGGGTTGGTTTGGGGGTTTTGGAGCTGGTTTTGGGGTTTCTGGAGTGTTTTTGTCCTGTTTTGGGTCTGTTTCAGGCCTCTGACCCTGTATCCCACAGGAGAAGCAGGACAAGGAGGTTTTGGGGCTTTTTTGTTCTGTTTCAGGTCTGTTTTGGGGCCCTGACACTGTATCGCATAGCAGAAGGAGGACAAGGTGTTTTGTCCTGCTTTTTGGGGTGTTTTGGGGTGTTTTTGACCTGTTTTTGGGTCTGTTTTGAGGCTCTGACCTTGTGTCCAATAGAAGAAGCAGGACAAGGTGGTTTTGGGGTTGGTTTTGGGGTTTTTGGAGTGTTTTTGTCCTCTTTTGGGTCTGTTTCAGGGCTCTGACCCTCTATCCACAGGAGAAGCAGGACAAGGAGGTTTTGGGGTGGTTTTGTCCTATCTTTGTCATGTTTTGTGTCTTTTTTGGGGCTCTGACCCTGTGTTCCATAGGAGAAGCAGGACAAGGTGGTTTTTGGGTGGTTTGGGGGTTTTGGAGCTGGTTTTGGGTTTTTTGGAGTGCTTTTGTCCTGTTGTGGGTCTGTTTCAGGGCTCTGACCCTGTATCCCACAGGAGAAGCAGGACAAGGTAGTTTTTGGGTGGTTTTGTCCTATTTTTGTCATGTTTTGTGTCTTTTTTGGGGCTCTGACCCTGTATGCCATAGGAGAAGCAGGACAAGGTGGTTTTGGGTTGGTTTGGGTGTTTTGGAGCTGGTTTTGGAGTGATTTGGGTTGTACTTGGCCTGTTTTGGGTCTGTTTCAGGCCTCTGACCATGTATCCCACAGGAGAAGCAGGGACAAGGTGGCCTTGGGGGTGGTTTTGTCCTGCTTTGGGGGTTCTTTGGGTGCGTTTTTGGGACTCTGACTCAGTATGCCATAGGAGAAGCAGGACAAGGTAGTTTTTGGGGTGGTTTTGTCCAATTTTTGTCATGTTTTGTGTCTTTTTTTGAGGCTCTGACTTTGTGTTCCATAGGAGAAGCAGGACAAGGTGGTTTTGGGGTGGTTTGGGGGTTTTGGAGCTGGTTTTGGGGTTTCTGGAGTGTTTTTGTTCTGTTTTGGGTCTGTTTCAGGCCTCTGACCCTGTATCCCACAGGAGAAGCAGGACAAGGAGGTTTTGGGGCTTTTTTGTTCTGTTTTAGGTCTGTTTTGGGGCCGTGACACTATATCTCATAGCAGAAGGAAGGACAAGTCGGTTTTTAGTTGGTTTGGGGGTTTTGGAGCTCATTTTGGGGTGATTTGGGTTGTACTTGGCCTGTTTTGGGTCTGTTTCAGGCCTCTGACCATGTATCCCACAGGAGAAGCAGGACAAGGTGGCCTTGGGGTGGTTTTGTCCTGCTTTGGGGGTTCTTTGGGTGCGTTTTGGGACTCTGACTCAGTATGCCATAGGAGAAGCAGGACAAGGTAGTTTTGGGGTGGTTTTGTCCAATTTTTGTCATGTTTTGTGTCTTTTTTGAGGCTCTGACTTTGTGTTCCATAGGATAAGCAGGACAAGGTGGTTTTGGGGTGGTTTGGGGGTTTTGGAGCTGGTTTTGGGGTTTTTGGAGTGTTTTTGTCCTGTTTTGGGTCTGTTTCAGGGCTGTGACCCTGTATCCCACAGGAGAAGCAGGACAAGGTGGTTTTTGTCCTATTTTTGTCATGTTTTGTGTCTTTTTGGGACTCTGACCCTGTGTTCCATAGGAGAAGCAGGACAAGGTGGTTTTGAGTTGGTTTGGGGGTTTTGGAGCTGGTTTTGGGGTGATTTGGGTTGTACTTGGCCTGTTTTGGGTCTGTTTCAGGCCTCTGACCATGTATCCCACAGGAGAAGCAGGACAAGGTGGCCTTGGGGTGGTTTTGTCCTGCTTTGGGGGTTCTTTGGGTGCGTTTTGGGACTCTGACTCAGTGTGCCATAGGAGAAGCAGGACAAGGTAGTTTTGGGGTGGTTTTGTCCAATTTTTGTCATGTTTTTTGTCTTTTTGGGGTCTCTGACCGTGTGTTCCATAGGAGAAGCAGGACAAGGTGGTTTTGGGTGGTTTTGTCCTAGTTTTGTCATGTTTTTGTCTTTTTTGAGGCTCTTACCCTGCATCTCATAGGATAAGCAGGAGAAGATGCTTTTGGCGCATTTTTGTTCTATTTTAGGTCTGTTTTGGGGCCCTGACACTGTATCTCATAGCAGAAGGAGGACAAGGTGGTTTTGTCCTGCTTTTTGGGGTGTTTTGGGGTGTTTTTGGCCTGTTTTGGATCTGTTTTGAGGCTCTGACCCTGTGTTCTATAGAAGAAGCAGGACAAGGTGGTTTTGGGTTGGTTTGGGGGTTTTGGAGCTGGTTTTGGGGTTTTTTGGAGTGTTTTTGTCCTGTTTTGGGTCTGTTTCAGGGCTCTGACCCTGTATCCCACAGGAGAAGCAGGACAAGGTGGTTTTGGGGCTTTTTTGTTCTGTTTTAGGTCTGTTTTGGGGCCCTGACACTGTATCTCATAGCAGAAGGAGGACAAGGTGGTTTGTCCTGCTTTTTGGGGTGTTTTGGGGTGTTTTTGGCCTGTTTTGGGTCTGTTTTGAGGTTCTGACCCTTGTGTCCCTATAGAAGAAGCAGGACAAGGTGGTTTTGGGTTGGTTTTGGGGTTTTTGGAGTGTTTTTGTCCTGTTTTGGGTCTGTTTCAGGGCTCTGACCCTGTATCCCACAGGAGAAGCAGGACAAGGTAGTTTTTTGGGTGGTTTTGTCCTATTTTTCTCATGTTTTGTGTCTTTTTGGGGCTCTGACCCTGTGTTCCATAGGAGAAGCAGGACAAGTTGGTTTTGGGGTGGTTTTGTCCCATTTTTGTCATGTTTTTGTCTTTTTTTTGTGGCTCTGACCCTGCATCTCATAGGAGAAGCAGGAGAAAATGGTTTTGGGGCATTTTTGTTCTGTTTTAGGTCTCTTTTGTGGCCCTGACACTGTATCTCATAGCAGAAGGACGACAAGGACGTTTGTCCTGCTTTTTGGGGTGTTTTGGGGTGTTTTTGGCCTGTTTTGGGTCTGTTTTGAGGCTCTGACCTTGTGTCCTATAGAAGAAGCAGGACAAGGTGGTTTTGGGTTTGGTTTTGGGTTTTTTGGAGTGTTTTTGTCCTGTTGTGGGTCTGTTTCAGGGCTCTGACCCTGTATCCCACAGGAGAAGCAGGACAAGGTAGTTTTGTGGGGTTTTGTCCTATTTTTGTCATGTTTTGTGTCTTTTTTGAGGCTCTGACTTTGTGTTCCATAGGAGAAGCAGGACAAGTTTTGTTTTGGGGTTGGTTTGGGGGTTTTGGAGCTGGTTTTGGAGTGATTTGGGACATACTTGGCCTGTTTTGGGTCTGTTTCAGGGCTCTGACCCTGTATCCCACAGGAGAAGCAGGACAAGGAGGTTTTGGGGTGGTTTTGTCCTATCCTTGTCATGTTTTGTGTCTTTTTTGGGGCTCTGACCCTGTGTTCCATAGGAGAAGCAGGACAAGGTGGTTTTGGGGTTGGTTTGGGGGTTTTTGGAGCTGGTTTTGGAGTGATTTGGGACATACTTGGCCTGTTTTGGGTCTGTTTCAGGGCTGTGACCCTGTATGCCATAGGAGAAGCAGGACAAGGTGGTTTTTGGGGTGGTTTGGGGGTTTTGGAGCTGGTTTTGGGGTGATTTGGGTTGTACTTGGCCTGTTTTGGGTCTGTTTCAGGCCTCTGACCATGTATCCCACAGGAGAAGCAGGACAAGGTGGCCTTGGGGTGGTTTTGTCCTGCTTTGGGGGTTTTTTGGGTCCGTTTTGGGACTCTGACTCAGTGTGCCATAAGAGAAGCAGGACAAGGTGGTTTTGGGGTGGTTTTGTCCAATTTTTGTCAGTTTTTTTGTCTTTTTGGGGTCTCTGACCGTGTGTTCCATAGGAGAAGCAGGACAAGGTGGTTTTGGGGTGGTTTTGTCCTAGTTTTGTCATGTTTTTGTCTTTTTTGAGGCTCTTACCCTGCATCTCATAGGATAAGCAGGAGAAGATGCTTTTGGCGCATTTTTGTTTCTATTTTAGGTCTGTTTTTGGGGCCCTGACACTGTATCTCATAGCAGAAGGAGGACAAGGTGGTTTTGTCCTGCTTTTTGGGGTGTTTTGGGGTGTTTTTGTCCTCTTTTGGATCTTTTTTGAGGCTCTGACCCTGTGTTCTATAGAAGAAGCAGGACAAGGTGGTTTTGGGTTGGTTTGGGGGGCTTTGGAGCTGGTTTTAGGGTTTCTGGAGTGTTTTTGTCCTGTTTTGGATCTGTTTTCAGGGCTCTGACCCTGTATCCCACAGGAGAAGCAGGACAAGGTGGTTTTGGGGCTTTTTTGTTCTGTTTTAGGTCTGTTTTGGGGCCCTGACACTGTATCTCACAGCAGAAGGAGGACAAGGTGATTTTGTCCTGCTTTTTGGGGTGTTTTTGGCCTGTTTTTGGGTCTGTTTCAGACCTCTGACCATGTATCCCAGAGGGAGAAGCAGGACAAGGAGGGTTTTGGGGTGGTTTTGTCCTATTTTTGTCATGTTTTGTGTCTTTTTTGGGGCTCTGACTCTGTGTTCCGTAGGAGAAGCAGGACAAGGTGGTTTTGGGTTGGTTTGGGGGTTATGGAGCTGGTTTTGGTGTGATTTGGGTCATACTTGGCTTGTTTTGGTTTCTGTTTTAGGGCTGTGACCGTGTATCCCACAGGAGAAGCAGGACAACGTGGTTTTGGGGTGGTTTTTCTCCTGTTTTGGTTTTTTTTTTCAGTCTGTTTTTGGGCTCTGACCCTGTACCCCATAGGAGAAGCAGAAGAAGGTGTTTTTGAGGTGTTGTGGGCTGTTTTGGGGGTGTGTTGGGTTCGTTTTGTCAAGTTTGGGGCTATTTGGAGCCTCTGACCCTGTATCCCATAGCAGAAGCAGGACAGGGTGGTTTTGGGCTGGTTTTGAGGTGGTTTGGGTCAGTTTTTGGCCTGGTTTGGGTCTGTTTTGGTGCTGTGGTATGGAATACCTCCCTGGCTAGCCTGTGTCAGGTGCCCTGTCTGCTTCCTCCCGGCTTCCCCTCCTCCCTGGCAGAGCATGAGCCTCACAAAGTCCTTGGTCAGGGTAAACATCACTTAGCAACAACCGAAAACATCGGTTTCACCAACATTGTTCCCAGGCTGGAAGTCAAAACACAGCACTGCATCAGCTACCACGAAGGAGAAACATGACTGCTACTGCTGAACCCAGGACAGCAGCCCTCAACCCTTACTGCTTCGACCAGACCCTCCTTGTTAGTGAGGATGAGATCCAGCAGCGCTCCTCTCCTGGTCGGCTCATCCACCATTTGCAGGAGGAAGTTATCATCCATACACTGGAGGAACCTCCTGGACTGTGGCTGGGTTGCCGAGTGGTCTTCCAGCAAACTCAGGGAAGTTAAAATCCCCCACGACGACCACGGCCTGTGACTGTGAGGCCGCTCTCAGCTGCCTGTAGAAGGCCTCGTCAACTTCCTCACCCTGATCTGGTGGTCTGTAACAGACACCTACAACAGTATCCCCCCTGCCAGCCCGCCCCTTAATTCTCACCCACAGACTCTCAACTCGCTCGTCATCTGTCCCTGGACAGAACTCGGTGCATTGTGGCTGCTCTCGCACATAAAGAGCAACCCCACCACCCCTCCTGGCTGGCCTGTCTTTCCTGAAAAGGACATAGCCCTCCATGACTATATTCCAGTCATGTGAGCTGTCCCACCACGTCTCTGTAATTGCCACCAGATCATAGTCTCCTGACTTAACACAGGTTTCCAACTCCTCCTGCTTATTTCTCATGCTGCGCGCATTGGTGTACAGACATTCCAGGGAGCGAGCTGAGCACACCGATTTCACCCGAGGATTATAGGAGGCCTCCCAGTCTTCATCAGTTCTGGAGCGCTGCCCCACTGGGGCAAGCCCAGCTACAACCCCATCCCCCTTCGAATCTAGTTTCAAGCTCTCCAAATGAGCCCTGCTAATTCGTGCCCCAGCATCCTTTTGCCTCTGTGAGACAAACCTTTCCCACACGCCATTGTCCAGACTGGTGCCCTATAAAACCAGCCGTTATCAAAGAATCCAAAGCCCTGCCTGTAGCACCAGTCTCGAAGCCAATTGTTTATGAACAGAATCTTACCATTCCTTCCCACATCATCAGTGGAAGATGGAAGGAGTAAGAGAAGCAGCCCCTCCAACCTAAGAAGCAGGGGACTTGCTGCAGACAAGAACGCTTCCCTCCCCACTGCCCACTTCTAGACAGCCCTGTCTCCAGCAGCCCACTCCACGCCTGCCAGAACCACCAGTCCCCTCAACCGCCTGCAGGCAGGCAGAACAATGAGACTTATGGATCAAACACAGACACTAGTAACTAAATAAAGGAATAAACAAGAAATCTAAGGTTCTAACAGTGCTGCGGCTGCTCTGCAGCACACTGCAGGCTCCCTGCCACATTGCAGCCTTCAGAGTTGAAACTGAAAAGATGTTTTGAACCAGTCCCCTGTAACCTCTCCACTGGTCCCAGCAGCACCATGATGGACACAAAGAGGAGACGAAAGTCACTGCCACTCCTTGCCAAGCCTTCACTTTGCTCCTTCGTACTATGAATGTAATGAATGGCTCTTTATTTTACAGCTGTACTAATGCCAGTGCAAAAAAACCCAATGACCGTGGGCAAACACATCACCAGTCATTGACAAAAGCTCAGACCAATCATGGGGAGCAAAGGTGTTGGGATCCCACACCTGCTGGACTCACACAGGACATAGTTAGAAAATCAGAGCCCAGCTCTGAAGCAAGCTGCCTCCAGTGCAATAGCAGAACTGTGGTCTCAGCAGCATCAGGAGAGATTCTATTGATTTAGCAAGCAAGACAAATTCAACACATTCTCATCCTAAGAAATAAAAGAAATTAAACTAAAGGAGCTAAAGGCATGTGGGACTATCATCTTCTCTCCCAAGCTGCTTAGCAGCTACATGAAACCCTTTGAACTCTGATACACTCACCACACTCAGAGTGCATCACACTCGGGTGTATTACCCAGCTGCAGGTTCCTCCCTGAAATGAGCAGGTACCAACGGCCCCTGCCTAAGCCCTCTCCTGCCCCTGCTCAGAGCCTGCCATGACTGAGGGTCCACAGCAGTACCTCTAACAAAGAACACCGTCTCTCACTTGGCTTGCTGGGGTTATCATCTCTCACTTCCCACCCTCCTCCTTCCTCACAGCGTTCTCTTGAGTCAAGCTCATTCCAACACCTCCTTCCTCGAACTCACATTCTCTCTGTTTCAAGACAAGGAATTACAACCATTTAGATCCAAGCATCACAGTTTAAACGCTGTGGCACAGTTCAGCCACAGACCTGCTGAGCTTAAAACTGACACAAGTGTGCACACGTTAATTCTTGCATTCCTGTAATCCTGCTTTTTACCCCTCTTCCCATCAGACTCTGACCTTTCAGTTTTAGATTTAAGACAGAAAATATACTTAAATAAATAAATAAAACACCACACCAGGAACCAGGTGGATTTGTTTTACTAACACAGCAACCGGCTTCAAGCAGCCTGGGCTAGTGGAAGGTAGGTGGGGTGGAACTAGGTGAGCTTTAAAGTCCCTTCTAACCCAAATCACTGCATGATTCTGTGAGGGGGAGACCCCCTCTGTGAGGCTGGAGACCCCCCTGCAGTCCTGATCCAGCTCTGGGGCAACAGCACAAGAGGGACGTGGAGCTGCTGGAGCGAGACCAGAGGAGGAAATGGAGATGATGCGAGGGCTGGAGCAGCTCTGCTCTGGAGCCAGGCTGAGAGAGCTGGGCTGGTTCCACCTGCACAAGAGAAGGCTCCTCAAGGGGAGACCTTAGAGCAGCTCCAGTGCCTAAAGGGGCTACAGGAAACCTGGAGAGGGGCCTTGGGTAACGGCCTGCAGGAACACCAAACAGGAGGGAAACCCTCGCCTTCTCGTGGCCCCATCCAGCAAAAAGTTCCAGGGCCTTTTAGGCAATGAAAGGCACACACTTTAAGAACACAATAATCAAAGGCTGGAGCCAGGACTAACAGAACCAGCGCTGAGGGAAAACCTTGGCAAGGCTGTCACACAGAAAGCCTGCCTGGCAGCAAGGAACACTGCTACAACATTCCCAGGGGAGCTCTTAAAGTTCATGGATTACACCAATGAAGAGCTCAAGTTCACACCCACGGAGCTCTGGAAGCAGTACTGCAGGGGCAAGAGGACAGCTACAAAAGCTGACAACCTGGCCCTTACTTCAGGCTCATCTGTCACTGGCACCACAGGCAAGAACCACCTGGGTTGTTCAGAAAACTGGATTAGACCTCAGGCTGCCCACAGGAACAGCACTTGGCTCCTTGCAAAACAGCCTTCTGCAGGACTAAAACAGACGGGAGAAACCGGCACAGGGAGCAGACCTCCACGCAGCTACTCCTGAACACAACGCAAGAGGAGAACCCTGCTAGTGCACGTGGGCATCTTCCTGCTCCAGCTACAAAGTCTGCCTGCCACAACCCAGCTGAAGAGATGCTGACAGCGCTGCAGTTTGCTCAGCCCGCAGATGAAAGGCCCTGCCAGTCTTACACAGCACGGGATACTCTCACTGCTCTCAGTCACACGGAGAATGGCTTGGAGCATTTGCAAGTGAGCACAAAGACAAACACTGGAACCTTGGTTTGAGTCATCCGTGAACCAGCAAACACCCCAACAGCAAGAAAACCTCCTTAGAAGTAGCTGCTAGTGTCAACAGAAACACAAGCCCCAGACCCCCTCCAGTGAAGCACAAAAGCCTGAAGCAAAAAGCAGACAGCGGTTGAAGCGTGACAGCTGAGAGATGGCCATCTTGGCAATCCCTTACCCCTCAGCACTGCCAGAGGAAGCGTCCTGATCAAGAGCAAATCTCATGGCATGTATTTTCAGCAAGTGTCCCTGAAATGGGGAAGGCCCCTGAGAAGCTCTCTCGGAAGCCAGGCTTTTACTCCTGGAACAGCAACCTCTGTGACTATGCCAGAACCAGCTGGAAGGAAGTCTCCATCCACACATCCATCCCCACGCAGCAGAGTCACAGAAGGTCCCTCACGTTATGCTCAGGCAGCAGGTACTAGCTGCCAGCCAAAGGAAGGATGCTATTCAAGCAGACCTGCAGCTCAGCCTCCACAGGGGGAATCCTGCACTTTCTTTCCTGTCAAAAGTCAGTGCTGAGGGTTTTGGACATACACAACAGCATTTGAAAACCCAAATTCATGCAGACACGTAATAAGGGAAGACTTGGGCTGCTATCCAACCACCTCACTCTGCCAGGGTGCTGCACATCTGGGAAATACAAGTGGCTAAATGATCCTACCAACATCCCATTTTCCTGTAGCTCAACATCAGCCAGAATCCTCATGGATAAAACAATTCCCACATCGCAACTCTAAAAATACATCTGCAGGGCTCCAGGGCTTGAAGGTTGCTTCCCCTAGCTAGAACATCCCTGCTGGGCTGGAGGGAAAGCTTTACAGCAGCTCATTAAACCACAACTCCATCTGCTGCACAGTTCTGCCAAGGTTGGTTTGATTTGGGGAACTTCCTTCCACACACCATACAGATTGATTCCCAAAGGAAACAAAAGAGAACTAAGGATGTGCCTGTCTCCGCCCAAAAGGCACTCCCTCACAGTTGAACATTGGGCCATACAGTCACACTTTTACTGCTTTCTTCCCTGCTAGGGTAATCACAACTAAAATCCAGGTAAATGTGATTTAAGCAGCGACCCAAAGCCCCACTTGCCAAAAGCACAGGCCAGAAAGGATGGAGGAATTCGGCACTTCACCCTCTGAAGGGGGACACAGCCCAGTTCCATGCACACAACCACACCAACTGCTTTGCCAGCAAAGCCTTGTGCTTCACACCTAGGCTTCTCCTGCATGTTTGTTCACAGCAGATGAGACATAACAGTTCTCTTCCTTTAAAACCTACCAACCCATCCTTGTTTGGCCACTGCTGATGGCTCACAGGGACCAGCCCAACTGAGCCCTACACAGGGAGCACAGATCCAGCCCCACGCTGCCACCACACACTGGCAAAGGCTCTGCCAGTGGCAAAGAGGAACATCATTTCCTTGTGCAAAAGCTTCACTGCATTATTACAAGAAAATGTTTTTCACAATTACATTGAAAAAAATCCAGATGGTTGGGAACACATGTTAGCACTCCATGCAACACAGAAACAGTTTCATGACATGTTATAGCATCCAGCTCTTTCTGTAGAGCTGAGAGAATGCTACTTCTGTTCTCTCAGTGCCACTCTCTTCTGTTGAGAGAGCTTTTTCGAAAGATTGCATCTCACCTGCACATCCACAGCACCTACCAAAATGCAGTCCCCATCCCATGCCAAGCCTCTGCAACCCAACAGCAAGAGAGGGACGTCAGAAGAGCACCTCTGACACACAAACAAGGACAGGTGAAGACTGGGCCTGCTTTGGCAACACCAGTATCAGCAAAGGAAGCAAAACTGTGGCTCACCTTGTAGCAGGAAAGAAAAAGCAGCTCCCACTCTCCAAAGCTGCTCTTCACACAGAGCAGGGGGACACTGGACAAGGTGAGCATGTGCTGGCACTTGAGAGCCACCTACAAACTGCACTGACCACTGCAAGCAAGAACCTGGAGAGCTGCTGCAGCTGCAGGCCCAGCCTGCGGGGCTTGTCCCACAGAACACCAGTGCAGCCAAACACAAGCTCCAGCCTGAGCTTACCTTTAAAGGAACTTTGCTTTCTTCCGCCCTTATTTAGCAGGGACTCCCAAGTCCTACCCAGAAAAGGCAAGCCTCAAGAGCTCTTGTAATGTTATTTATGAATTATAACCCTTTTCAATGGACAAGATTTAGAGAAGAAACATTTGAAGGAAAGGGACAAGCGTCCCTCTGACAAATCCACATTTAATGAAGTTTTTCTTCCCAGCCACAGCAGCAGAGGTCAAACCCCAGCCCAGCCCAGCCAAATGAGCTGCTGCAGATGAAAGCACAGTGCTCCTACAGGAATCTTTCACACCTTAAAAGTTCCAGGAAGTTTTTGGAGAGCTCTAAACCCCTGCATCAATTTTAGTTGATTTTAAATCTGACCGTTAAGTACCCCAGCCCCATGCAGGTAGCTTAAAATACAGCTAACAATTCTTGGGGACTCCAACAAGTTTCTGCCTGCAACTCAAAATTGCAGACAACCCTTTTTCTGTAAGCCTTATACCTTAAGCACCTTGTATCTTAACACTCACGGCCTCATTTCAAATAGGACTTCACCACAAGTTTCTTCATCCAGTGTCAGCATTGTTTGGTCTTCCATAGCCCTCACAGGCTCACAAAGGAGGTGATGGGCACTCCCAGGGCCATTGAACTCCCTTTCAGGGGAGAGTGCCAAAGGGGATGAGGAAACATCCCCCCTGGCAAATGCACACAGAAGGAAACAAACTTCTTGACCATGTATTGTTTCCTGTAAACCCCATCTCAGTCTTGCTCTCTGTCTCTCTCTCAATCACACACACACACCCCTTTTTCTTTACATTGCAAATGTGACTCTCAGCATCAGAGAGTCAGCGTCAGAGCCTCAAAAGAGACCCAAAACAGGACAAAACCAGCAAAATCAGCAACAAAACACCACCAAATGACCCCCAAACCACCCCAAAACCAACTTGTGAGGCTTCTCCTCTGGGATACAGGGTCAGACACCAAAACAGCCCCAAAACAGGCCAAAACCACCCCAAAACATCCAAAACAGCCCCAAAACCACCCCCAAAAAACCTTGTTCTGCTTCTCCTATGGAATACAGGTTCAGAGCCCCAAAACAGGACAAAAACAAGCCAAAAGCAGGCCAAAACACCCAAAACAACTCCCAAAACAGGCCAAAACCACCCCAAAATAACCTTGTCCTGCTTCTCATGGGACACAGGTCAAAACCCCAAAATAGGAAAAAAACAAGCCAAAACCACCTTGAACTGTTTCTCCTGTGGGATACAGGCTCAGAGCCCCAAAACAGACCCAAAACAGATCCAAAACACCCCAAAAACCACCCCAAGGCAACCTTGTCCTGCTTCTCCTATGGGACACAGAGTCAGAGCCCCAAAACAGCCCTAAAAAAAACAACCCAAAACACCCCAAAACAACCTATGCTCCTCCTACGTGATACAGGGTAAGAGGCCCAAAAGAGCCCCAAAACAGACCAAAACCAGGCGAAAACCAGACCTAAACACCCAAAGAAAACAACAAAACATGCCAAACCACCCCAAAACCACCGTGTCCTCCTTCTCCTAAGGGACACAGGGTCAGACCCCCAAAACAGACCCAAAATAGCCCCAAAAGAGGCCAAAATTAGACGAAAACAAGGCCAAAACAAGCCAAAGCAAACGCCAAAACAACCCCAAACCACCCCAAAACCGTGTCCTGCTTCTCCTATGGGATACAGGGTCAGAGCTTCCAAACAGACCCAAAACAGGACAAAAACAGTCATAAACCCCCAAAAGAGCCCCAAAACACCCCAAAACCACCTTGTCCTGCTTCTCCAATGAGATACAGGGTCACAGCCCCAAAACACCCCAAAAACAGGACAAAAACCACACCAAAAACACACCAAAACCACCCTGTCCTCCTTCTCCTGTGGGATACAGGCTCAGAGCCCCAAAACAGACCCAAAACACCCCAAAAAACAGCCCAAGGCCACCTTGTCCTGCTTCTCCAATGGGACACTGGGTCAGAGCCCCAAAACAGACCCAAAATAGCCTCAAAATAGGCCAATATCAGGCAAAAACAAGGCC
Source organism: Pezoporus flaviventris (assembly GCF_033815535.1). Classification (NCBI taxonomy): domain Eukaryota; kingdom Metazoa; phylum Chordata; class Aves; order Psittaciformes; family Psittacidae; genus Pezoporus; species Pezoporus flaviventris. The sequence goes on along the minus strand of NW_026893311.1, from coordinate 57,442 downwards.
AAAGCACCCAAAAAACACCCCAAAATCACTTTCTCCTGCTTCTCTTATGGGATACAGGGTCAAAGCCCCCCCAAAAAAAGACCCAAAACAGGCCAAAAACAACCCAAAACACCCCAAAAACACCTTGTCCTGCTTCTTCTAGGGCATACAGGGTAAGAGGCCAAAACCAGTCCCAAAACAGGCCAAAAACGGGCCAAAACACCCAAAGCAAACCCCCAAACACCCCCAAAACACCCCAAAACCACCTTGTCCTGCTTCTCCAAAGGGATACAGGGTCAGAGCCCCAAAACAGGACAAAAACAGGAGAAAAGCAGGCCAAAACACCCCCAAACAACCCCCAAAATGGGCCAAAACCACTCCAAGGCCACCTTGTCCTGCTTCTCCTATGGGACACAGGTCAGAGCCCCAAAACTGGACAAAACCACCCCAAAACCACCCCAAAACCACCTTGTCCTGTTTCTCCTGTGGGACACAAGTTCTGAACCCCAAAACAGGCACAAAAAAGTACAAAAACAACCAAAAACTATTCAAAACCACGCCCAAAACAACCCCAAACCACCCTAAAACCACAAAAAAACCCACCTTGTCCTGCTTCTGCTGTGGGTTGAAGGGTCAGAGCCCCAAAACAGGCCAAAAAGAGGAAAAAAACACACCAAAACACCCAAAACCACCCCAAAAACAGCCCAAGCCAACCCCAAAACCACCTTGTCCTGCTTCTCTTATGGGATACAGGGTCAGAGCCTCAAAACAGACCCAAAACAGGCCAAAACCACTCCAAAACATCCAAAACAGCCCCAAAACAACCCAAAACCACCCCAAAAAAACCTTGTCCTGCTTCTCCTATGGGATACAGGGTCAGAGCCCCAAAACAGACCCAAAACACCCCAAAACTGCCTTGTCCTGCTTCTGCGGGATATACGGTCAGAGCCCAAAACCAGGCCAAAAAAAGGACAAAACCAGGCCAAAACCACCCCAAAACCACCTCTTCCTGCTTCTCCTATGGTATACAGGATCAGAGCCCCAAAACAGGAAAAAATAAGCCAAAAGCAGGCCAAAACCAACCCAAAACAGACCAAAACCAGCCCAAAACCATCTTGTAGAGTTTCTGCTATAGATACATGGTCAGAGCCCCAAAACAGCTTCAAAACAGGACAAAACCACTGCAAAACCCCCAAAACAGGACAAAACCAACCCAAAACACACAAAACCACTCCCAAACCACCCCCCCAAACCACACCAAAACCACCTTGTCCTGCTTCTCTTACGGGATACAGGTTCAGAACCTCAAACCAGCCACAAAACCACCCTAAAACAACCCCAAAATCACCTTGTCCTGCTTCTCCTATGGGACACGGAGTCAGAGCCCCAAAACAGGCTTACAACAGGTGAAAACCACCCTAAAGCACCCAAAACCACTCCCAAAACACTCCCAGACCAGTCCAAAGCGCCTGTACTGCTTCTAATATGGGATGCAGGGTCAGAGGCCCAAAACACCCCAAAACCAGTACAAAACTTCCCCAAAACCACCTTGCCCTGCTTCACCTGTGGGATACAGGGTCAGAGCCCCAAAACAGACCCAACACAGGACAAAACCACTCCAAACCACCCAAAACCACTCCCAAAACACTCCCAAACCACCCCCAACCACCTTGTCCTGCTGCTCCTATAGGTGCCACCCAATGAGAACCCAAAACAGCCCCAAATCACCCCAACCCCCCCAAAATGGAACCTTCTGGAGGTCGCTGTGGAGCTGCTTTAGCCTGGCCTCGAGCTGCGACACCTTCTGGGGTAGGTCCAAGGATGGGGGGAGGTGTGGGGAAGGCAAAGGGGAATGGGGGGTGGCACCAGTGTGTCCCCATATTGGAGGGGGGTCCCAGACCCACATGTGGGGGTCCCAGCCCCACATACAAGGGGACATGAGGGGGGTCTCCATATAGGGGGGTCCCTGGACCTGATGGGGGAGCGCCCCCCCACGGCCTCTCCAGGGGTAGGGGGGGGTCGGGGCTCAGCACCGGTTCCATAAGAGAGAACAGGGACACGGCCCTTTGCACTGGGGGGTGGCACGTCAGCACCCCAAAACCAGACCAAACCAGCCTAAAATACCCCAAAACCAGCCCTAAACAGCCAAAATACACCCAAACCAGCCCAAAATACACCCAAACCAGCCCAAAATATCCCCATAACCATCCCAAAGCACCCCAAAACATTCCAAGACACCCCTACAACACCCCAAAGCAGTCCAAAACACCCCCAGGACAGCCAAAAATATCTGCAAAACAGCCCAAAACCCCCCAAAACATCCCAAAACACCCACAAAGCAGTCTCAAACACCGCAAACCACTCCAAAACCACCCCAAAAACAGCTCAAAACACCCCAAAACCAGCCCAAACCCCCTCCACAACAGTTTAACACCCCCAAAGCACCCTGAAACAACCCCAAGCACCCTCAAAACACCAGAAAACACCCCAAAACACCCAAAGCACCCTGAAAACCAGGCCAAAACAGCCCCAAAACTCATAGAGGAACCACACAGGCATCACAGAGCAGTCACAGAGGTGTCAGAGTGTCATAGAGGAGTCATAGGGGAGTCAGAGAGGGGTCATAGAGGAGTCAAATAGGGGTCAATGAATGGTCATAGATGGGCCAGAGAGGAGTCAGAGATGCCAGGGATGGGGCAGCCACAGCTTCTCTGGGCAAGAGTCTGCGACTCTCTCCCTAGCCAGGATATGAGGAATATTTTCCTACTGTGATATGAAACAAAAAAAAAAAAAAATTGAAATTAAATCTTTTTCCACATGGAACCATTGTGAGTCCTTAAAAATTATTATCCATCTGAAAAAACCTCTGACATTTCAGGCAAATAACAGGCTCATCATTATCTGAATAATGGTCAGTGCACAGATTAAAAGGGAACAGCACAGCACCTCAGATTGCCTCACAGCTTAGCACAGCACAGCACAGCATGGCACAGAACAGCAAAGCACAGTACAGCTCTGGAGATCCTCCTGCTCTGATATCCCAGTATCTGGAGGTGAACTCACCCCCAGCCCGCAGTGCGGATCATCGGGCCCACGTTCTGGGGAGATGCTGTCTCAGGCAGTCGGCTGTGTCCCCTCTGCCTTGACAAACTGCCACCACAATCCACAAGTGGCCCGTGCCCACTGCGCCCAGAGCCTGGGATGCAAAGCAGAGAATTACAAGGGTGTCCCGGTCACACGGGGAACCCCAAATGTGGTTTTACACAGGGTTCTCACGCCCCTCAAACGCTCACGTACCACACATTTGGACCAAGCACTAGCACCCTCACTGCCAATGACCAGTCCTGGTCAAACTCTGCCAGGCGCTCACGCTACTTCTGCTGCAGTCCTGCTCTTGTCTATTGATGCAGATGCCCCTGGAGCCAGTCCTGCAAGAGACACTGATGAATGGTGTGCGGGACAGTGGGAGGTTTCAAAGACATGCTGGAGGGGCTGGGATTCTGACACTGTTTCTGCTGTGCTGCAATACCTCTTCTCCTTCACAGACAGCTCTAAGATACCACAAAGAAAAGTCCTAGTTCCAGGCCTGGGCTGAAGCTTCAAGGACAAATCCACTACGTCATCACATTACAGCGTACATAGAAACATATATAGACACATGTATAAATAAAAGACCTATGGATACTCTAAAGACTGGTTGATCTAGGAGTTAGCTGGAAGAGAATTTTCATAACATGCCTTGTGGGTCCCACTAAACAGGGTCCCAAATGCCAGTGACAGGGTGAGGAGAGGCAGCAAAGATGCCATCCCAGGGGGATCGCTCTCCTGAGAAGGGGGAGGAAAAAGCAACCCAAAAGTGAAACAGCCCGAAGCAAACCCTGATGTTCCCTCCCTCAGCTGGCAGACACACTGCCTTCCTGCAGTGTCATTTCTCTGATGAGAGACAGAGTTAAGGCAAAAAATCAACTTTTCTCAGCATCACAGAATCATTTCGTTTGAAAAGACGCTTGAGAACATCGAGTCCAGCCATTAACCTGTCCCTAACAACCTGACAACATCAACATCTCTGTGGGATACCCTGTCTGGATGGTCACCGACAGCAACTTTAAGCCAAATTTTACAACTTAACCATAATTTCACTCATTTCCATTCTATTCTGTTTGTTATTAAACATTCGGCTCTATGGTAGAGCATGGAAATCAGCTGGACAAGTTACGGCATTGCAGAAACCTCTGGGCATAAATCATGGGACTTAAACACCTGGAACAAACTCTTAACCACTGAGTAAACCAACCCAGCTTTTCCCTCAGTTTATAACTGGAATTCAGCACTACTCTGTTTGGAGGCACAGAGACAAGAGGTGACCACACCGCTCTGTGAGAAGGACGGATTGAGGGGGACCCTTGCTGCTGTTTCTCCCAGAGCACAGGTGAGGAGGGAATAAAACATTATCTTTAATAACACAAATACATACCAGTTACCATGGAAAATACAGAACAAGATGCAAGAGCCCTACAGGTTTTACAAGGAAGAGCAACAATGAACTAAAAATTCCCTCCTGTGCTCTTTCCTTTCCCACCCATAGATAGTTTCTTCAGTAACTTTCAAGTGCACATGACACAGAAGAGATCTGTGTGTCTGCTGCACGTGAAGGGGAAAAGTTCCTTTTGGTGTTAGAGCTGTAAAGTCAGATTTATCTCCAAAACAACTCAACCATGTACCAAGGAAAGGGTCAGGGCATTTTCATCTCTATCTTGAGTACTGCCAGCCATGGGGCAGCCACAGCTTCTCTGGGCACCCTGTGCCACTGTCCCACCACCCTCACAGGGAACAACTTCTAAGATCTCATCTCAATCTCCCCTCTCTGTCACGTTAAAATCCTTCCCCCTTGGCCCATCCCCACAGGCCCTTGCTCTCCCCACAAGAAATGAGGGCAGATCCCAGGATCATCCCTCGGCAGCCGCAGTGCTCCGCTGCCGGCTCAGCCAGCCCAACTCACACACCGAGTCCAAAGCAGCCACTCTGGGGAAGTCTCTTGAGGTGTTCTGGCAACTCCTACAGCACCCCAAGATCGCCATCGCCACCCACCTCCTTCCACGCTCCTGTGTCCACAGGCGGCACCGGCTCCGAGACACCAAGACGGGAACCACCAGAGGAGCTGCTCTTGCCTCCTCCACCGGTAGCTTGTGTTCCGTGGGGCAGCTGTCGTCTCCCGGTGCCTCTGCTGGAGGGTTCCGTGGGGTTCTGTGACCTCACACACCTGAACACGGGGAGTTCCAGAATCAGCCACCCCTGTGGTCTCCATGTCCCCAAGGTCATTGTGATGCAGGAGCTCTGACTGGGTCCATGGGGTGCTCTGGAGGTGCTGCAGGCATTCTCTGGGATTCTCTAGGGGTATCCCCAGGATGCCCTGGGAGTGCACAGAGACACAGGGCCGTGGAGCAAGCTGCTCTAGTGGAAGGTGTCCCTGCCCGTGCCTCTGGGGGTTGGAGCTGGGTGAGCTTTAAGGTCCCTTCCAGCCCACTCTGGGATTCCATGATTCTCTGCTGTGCCAACGTCGGTCCCTCTCCACTCCTCGTAGGTGGCCGTGACGCCCTGTTCCATGGCCCACGTTGAGCTGTGACCCCTCGCATGCTCCACCTCCGGACCAAAGGCACTGAGGAAGAGCAGCCCGTGAGGGACCTCCCCGAGCCGGCTGGGCAGAGGCTGGTCCCCCCGCAGCCACTCCCGGAGCACCCCTGGGTGCCCAGTGGCCATGGGCACGATGCTGCCGCCATCCCAAAGCCGTGGCGGTCGCTGTGGATTTGCCCATTGTGACGGGGCCCCCACGGTGAGCGTGGGCTCTTTAAGGAGGGAGAGCCCTGCAGTAACCGGTGCAGAGGAGAGCCCTCCCCTCCCTCGGGGCTTCATGTAACCAAAAACGGGGGTGGGGAAGGTGGGGGGGGGATCATTAAGTGCCTGTTGATGAGCTGTCTGTGGGGGAGGGGGACGATGGGCCTCACCTCCCCCCCAGCACCCCAAAACGAGGGGGGTGGGGGAGGGTACCCAATGGACACAACCTCCCATCCCCCACCCGGGGGTGTTGGGGGGTGGCACCTCCCCCCCTCTTTATACCCCGGATGGGAGAGGGGAGGATAAAGGGGGGGATGGGGGGAGGGGGTCTATCCGAAGCCTTATTGACACCGATGTAAATAGCGCGGGGAAGGGGGGGAGGGGAGAGGGGAGGGGTCACCTTAAGAATGTATAAAAAGGAAACTTAACCAATAAATAAAGATTTCACAGGAAATCGAGGCCCCCTCTCCCCCACGTGTTTCGGCCTTTCCCCATCCCCGTTCCGCGATGCTCTCCGCACTTCCGGGTTTGTTGCCTCTGTTGCCTGGCAACGGGGTCTCCGCGTACCGCTTCCTGCGCGTTGCCAGGCTACGGCCCATGGGGCTGAATATGGGGCCTTTCCTCGCCCCTCCCCCTCATTTGTCCCCTCTTCCCCTCCCCCACCGCATACCCATTTTCTCCCCTCCCCCCCTTATGCCCCCCATTCCCCCTCCCCCTTTTTCCCACCCCCATTCCCCACATTCCTGCCATTTCTCCCCCTCTCCCTCCATCCCTCCCCATTTCTCATCCCACCATCGTTACCCCCCCCTTATTTACATGCAATTAGCGTAGGACCTGCTTTATCCACACGCACCTCATGTAGGGCTGACCTTATTCACACGTTACTTCCTTATTTACATGTTATTAATGTGGGGCCTACTTAATTTGTGTCCTTTTAGTCCAGCATGCTCAGCGCTTCCAGCAGCCCCAGCCCTTCTCCCTAGGGCCTGAAAGGGGCGTGGCCAAAGGGGTGAGGCCACGCCCCCCAGCCCCTCCCTCTATCTCCCCGTCTTTGCTCACCTGGGCCTGCAGGGGGCGCAGCTGCGCCTGGAGCTTCCCATTGGATGCGGCCAGAGCCCGGAGCTGGATCCAGCGACGGGACTGGAAGGGATGGAGGGGGGGACACAAGGAAATGAGGGACCCCAAAGCCATGGGAGGGACCCAAATACCCCCCAAGACCCCCAAACACCTTAAATATCGCCCCATATTTCCCCACAAGCCTCTCCCTTAACACCAAACCCATCCATAACCCCCAGATCCCCCTCCCAGCACCCCCAAAATTCCCCCTAAAGCCCCAAACTCCCCCATGTCATCCCTATAAACCCAAAATCCCCCTCCAGGACCCCCACATATCCCTCATCCCTCCCAAAAAGCGGCTCTGGGGCCCTTTAGGGACCCCAACCCCTCCCCATAACCATCAAATTCCACTTCCCACCCCCCCCAAGCCCATCAGGACCCCCCCAAATCCCCACATTCCCCCGTTGGCACCCACCAGCCGCTGCTTCCCCTCCTGCAGCTGCCTCCTCAGTGGCCCCAGGGCAGTTTCTGGGGAGTCCATGGGGCTGCCCCGTAGCTCTGGGCCCTGCTGGATCTGGGCCCCCCGAGCCCCTGAGAGCCCCGTGGCCTCCAGCATCAACCTGGTGGCAAGGGGGGCCCCAAAGCCAAACGTTGAGGGGAGTTTGGGGGGCCCAAAGGGGTCCAGATCCCATTTTGGGGACCCCAAAAGGGCTGCAGGGACCATGGAGGTTGGGGGGGGGGCACCCCGAAAGGTGTCAGTACTGGGTTTAGGGAGAGTGGGGGGGGGCTTTAAGGACCCCTATAAGCCCAGCACCCACTTCAGAAGGAAACCCAGGGGGGTTTAAAGTATAGAGGGGGTCCCTAAAGGGTTCTGGGGTTCAGGAGTGGGGAGGAAAAGATCATGGGGGAGGGCCCAGGGCAGTTTTGGGTTGCAAGGGGGGAAACCAGGCTGCAGGATGCATTCGGGGGGGTCCTTGAGAGGGTTTTGGGTGCATGGGGGAATCCATAGGGTGGTTTTGGGGTGCAGAGGGGTTGTTTTGGGGTGCACAGTGGGTGCTTTTGGGGTGCAGGGGGTTGTTTTGGGGTGCAGGGGGGAGGTTTTGGGGTGCCATGGGGCTTCTGGGATGCATGGGGGTGGTTTTAGGGTGCAGGGGTTGTGTTTTGGTGTGCAGGGGGCATGGTTTTGGGGTGCGGGGGTGGCGTTTTGGGATGCAGGGGGTTGTTTTGAGGTGCAGGGGGGATGGTTTTGGAGGGCAGAGGGGGTGTTTTCGGATGCAGGGGGGATGGTTTTGGGGTGCAGGGGGGTGTTTTGGTCCCTGTGGGACCCCCCAAAACCCCACAGAGCCCCCCCAAAACCCTCTAACGCTCCCCACCCCGCCCCCCAAACCTGAATCTCCTTGAGGTGCTGGTACCTGAGCCCTGAGTTAAGGAGGAAACCTGGGGGGGGGTTAAAGGAGGGGCTGGGGGGGGGTCGGGGAGGATCATGGGAGAGAACTGGGGGTTCCTGGGGATCCCAATGGGATTTGGAGGGGTCCTAAAGGAATTTGGGCTCCTGTGCATGGATCTGGGTGAAGAAAAGGGGTTGGGGGGGGGGGCCCACAAGGGCGAATTGGTGGGTGCTGGGGGGTTGTTGGGATCCCAATGGAATTCTGGGGGGGGTCCTAACAGGGAAAGGGGTTTGGGGGGGTCCTGAGGGCTTTTGGAGGCTCCCCAATGAGCTTGGGTGTCCCCCCCCCCTTTGGGGTGCAGCGGGTACCACAGCAGGTTCCCTTTGATCTTCTTCACATTCCTATAGGAACACCCCCCCCCCCCGCCATGTATTTTAGGGACCGATCCGAGGTTTGGGGTCCCTCCAGATGTTGCAGTTCCCCCCCCCAGATGTTGGGGTGCCCCCCTCACCGCGGTGCCGCACGTGGCCCATGATGTACTCCCGGATGGGGGCACAGGGCCCCGTGCACAGCCTGGAGGTGGGGGGGAGACAAAGAGAGGGGGTCAGGAGCACCCCAACCCCCCCAGGACCCCAAAAGCCCCCACTGGGGGGTCCCGCGGGCTCCAACCTGCGCAGGTCGGGATCGGAGGGGAGCTCCAGCTCCGCCATGATGGGCGAAATTGGCGGGAACTGGGCGGGACCAAACTGGGGCGGGCGCGGGGGGGATGGGGGGAGGGGGCGGGGCCCGGGCCCGATCCTGGCCCCTGCGCGCCCCCCCGCGGCCCCCTGCCCCCCTCGCGTCACGTGGTCATTACCCAGCACCGCCTCCTGCCCCACCCCCGCGGGCTCTTCGCCCTCCAGGTCACCTCGGGTCACGTGGGGCGGGGCCTCGGCACCCCCCGCATTATAGGGGTGCCCCATAACTTTGAGGGGGGCACAGAGGGGGTGCCCCATAACTTGGGGGGCTCCATAGGGGACTTCCAGAGCCTGCCCCATACCTTGGGGGCCACGAAGGGGGTGCCCCATAGCTTGGGGGAGGGCACAAACGGGGACCTCCAGACCGCGCCCCATAACTTAGGGGGCACAAAGGGGGTGCCCCATAACTTGGGGGTCCCAGTGCCCGCCCCCCAACACCCCATAGCGCGGGTCCTGGCCGCCCGCTTGGGGGCGCTGTTGCACCGGGCCCCGGTGCTGCTACGGGAGCGGCGCCGCTCGGTGCTGGGGGCGCTGCTCCGTGGGGGGGGGCACCGGGGCTTCCCCCCCCGCCTCTCGCCGCTGCTCCGGGGGCACCGGGACCCGAACCCGGGAGCTCGGGGCTCGAACCCGGGGTCCCTGGAGCCTCAATGGGAGCCGCAACCGGATGTGCGGCGGGACCGGGGCATCCCCAGCCCCATCTTTGAATCCAGTGCGGAGCAGTGGGAAGTGAGTTGGGAATAGGGGTAACGGGTGGCAATGGGGGTAATGGGTAATGGGGGGCAATGGGGGGGCAATGGGGTAACATGGGCAATGGGGGACAATGGGGGTAATGGGGGCATTGGGGGTAATGGGCAATGGGGGTAATGGGGAGGGCAAAGGGGGTAATGGGGCCCAATAGGGTCAATGGAGACAATGGTGGGCAGTGGTGTCTCTCCCCCCCACCCCAGAGCCCCCCCTCCTGGAGCCCAGTTCTGCTCTTCCAGCCCCATGGAATTCCGTGTCCGCGCTCCCCCCTACAATCGGATCCGGACCTGGATCCGTGTCCATGTGTGGAGCATCCGGATCTGGATGCAGATCCCATAGGATCTGCTCCCAAGCACCAGGAGCTGTGATGCCAATGGGATCCCGTGCTCCCAGATGATCCAAGGCTCTGGAATGAGGCAGAGCTGCAGCACGAGCCGGTGCTTCGGGGTTGGCTTGGGCTGTTTTAGGGGTGGTTTTGTGTGTTTTGATGTGGTTTTTTCCTCTTTTTGGCCTGTTTTGGGTCTGTTTTGGGGCTCTGAGCCTGTGTCCCAGAGGAGAAGCAGGACAAGGTGTTTTTTTTGGTGGGTTTAGGGTGGTTTGGGGTTGTTTTGGGGGTGGGTTTGAATATTTTTTGTTGTTTTTGTACTTTTTTGAGCCTGTTTTGGGGTTCAGAAATTGTGTCCCACAGGAGAAACAGGACAAGGTGGTTTTGGGGCTCTGACCTGTGTCCCATAGAAGAAGCAGGACAAGGTGATTTTGGGGTTGGTTTTGGCCCATTTTGGGGGTTGTTTGGGGTGTTTTGGCCTGCTTTTCTCCTGTTTTTGTCCTGTTTTGGGGCTCTGACCCTGTATGCCATTGGAGAAGCAGGACAAGGTGGTTTTGGGGTGGTTTTGGGGTTTTGGAGTGATTTGTCCTGTTTTGGGTCTGTTTGGGAACTCTGACCCTGTATCCCATAGCAGAAGCAGGACAAGGTGTTTTTTGGCTGGTTTTGCGGCTGGCTTTGGTTTGGTTTTGGCCTGTTTTGGGTGCTTTTTGGGACTCTGACCCTGTATCCTACAGCAGAAGCAGGACAAGGTGGTTTTGGGGTGGTTTGGGGAGTTTTGGATGTTTTGGCATTCTTTTGTCCTGTTTTTGGGCTCTGACGCTGTATCCCAAAGGAGAAGCAGGACAAGGTGGTTTCGGGGTGGTTTTGGGTTGTTTTGGGGCTGTTTTGGGTGTTTCCAGTTGGTTTTTCATTGGTTTTGGCCTGGTTTGGGGCTTTTTGGGGGTCTGACCCTGTGTCCCTTAGGAGAAGGGTGGGTTTTGGGTGGTTTGGGGGTGGTTTGGGAGTGGTTTTGGGTGTTTTGGGGTGTTTTTGTTCTGTTCTGGGTCTCTTTTGGGTGTCCTACCCTGTATCCCATAGGAGAAGCAGGACAAGGTGGTTTTGGGTGTGGTTTTGGGGATGTTTTGCATTGTTTTTGCCCTGGTTTTGTCCTGTTTTGTGTCTCCTGCCCCGTATCCCATAGGAGAAGCAGGGCAAGGTGTTTTTGGGGTGGTTTTAGGGTGGTTTTGGTTTATGTCCTGTTTTGGGATTCTGACCTTGTGTCGCGTAGGAGAAGGAGGACAAGGTGGTTTTGGGTGTTTTTGTTCTGTTTTGGGGCTGTTTTGGGGCTCTGACTCTGTATTGCATAGGAGAAGCAGGACAAGGTGGTTTTGGGGGTGGATTTGGTGTATTTGTGGCCTCTTTTGGGGCTATTTTGGGGCTCTGACCCTGTGTCCCCTAGGAGAAGCAGGACAGGGTGGTTTTGGGGCCGTTCTGGGGTGGTTTTGGGGTGTTTTTGTCCTGCTTTTGGGCTGTTTGGGCTCCGCTGTTGGCAGTGGGGACACATGCCATGCCAGACCTCGATGTGAAGGATGGCCTCCCCTGTTACCAGAGAGCCATACAGCAGAAAAAAGGGGCAGGCCCAGCAGCCTGTAGTTGGCATATATTGGAGATATGATCTAGGGCAAATCCCTGCTCAAGTAGGGTCATCCAAACCATATATAAAACAAAAAGGGGGAGATGTGGAGGCAGTGTTCTCACAGGAGAGTGGATAATTGGTACATAAATTCTGAATAATCCTGAAAGATGCAGCAAGACCGTGAGAGGCCCGAGGAAGCCTGAACAAGCAAGATAAGAAGAAGCTGGAATTCACTGAGGTAATGAGAACTGTGCAATGTTGGCAAGCTTTGGAGGTCAAGTTCTCACACCTGTGCTTAACCAATTCTATGTTAGTTACAAAGGGTCTTTGAGACATGTATCCAATCATAATATGCCAAATCAAGACACGTATCCAATCATAATATGCCAAATCACTGTAAGTGCATGTAAGAAATAGTATATAAGGAGTTACGGCTTTGTAAAAAATGGCTTTTGTCTGATCATATTGATCTCTGACTGAGTCCATGTGTTTTCTGCGGCACGGAGTTATTGGGGGGGGAGGGGGGGGGAGGCAGTGAGACCGGTCCCTGCCAGGCAGGAGGCAGCGGGCGGGCACTAGGACCCTGATTCCGGCGCTAGAGGGGGCGGGCACTGGGACCGGCTCCTGACAGGGAGGAGGCAGCGGGCGGGCACTAGGACCCCGATACCGGAGCTATATAGTGCTGAGGGTGCTGGGGGTTCTGTGGGTGCTGGGGTTTCTATAGGTGCTGGGCTGACTGGGTGCACTGGAGCTGTTGTGGTTGCTGGCAGTGGTGGGGGTGGTATGGGTGCAATGCATGCTATGGGTGCTGGGGGCTCTATGGGTGCTGGGGGTGCACTGGGTGCTGTGAGCCCTGGCCCCAGTCCCTGCTCCAGGCACTGGGGACCCCAGTGCTGGCATCTGGGAGAGGTCCAAAGAGTGCTGGGATGGGTGTTGGGAGCTGGGATGGATACAACCTTGAAGCTTGTGAGGTCCTAAGGGAAGATCCCAAGCCTGGAAGCAGGATGCTCCAGCTGGATGCAGGGATGAAGTGGGATGCTCCAGCTGGATGCAGGGATGAAGCAGAACCATGGAAGTTTGGGTTCTTCTTCATCATTTGGGTGTGGAGAGGAGCCTTCAGCATGGATTGGAGCCATAGAACAAGGGGTGATGGGTTCCAACTGGAACAGCGAAGTTCAGGTTGGAGATAAGGAAGTGAGGGTGCTGGGACACTGGGATGGGTGGGATGGAGAAGAACGGATGGGCTTGGAGCAACCTGGTCTAATGGAAGCTGTCCCACCTGCCTCTTCATGCCATGCTTTAATGGTGGGGCAATGATTGGACTTGATGCTCCTGAAAGTCTTTCACAAACTGGTTGATTCCCTGATTCCCAGCTCCCGCTTCCCACTGTTCCCTGCCCTCCATCCCTCATCCCCATCCCTGCGCACGGACCAGAAGAAGAGGTGGGCACGCAAAGCATCCTCTCTATGGGAAAATAAGGCAACTGTATTGAAGCTGAAGCCAACTTCAAGCGACGCCGCTCCTCAAGGCTTCTTCCCCCTTAGAGCCTGCAGCAGCTCCTGCACCCGACTGACAAATTCTACGAGCACCCGGTATGGGAAGGAGCAGATGTCACTGGTGCTCGAGGCCGTCGGAGCCGGCATCGTCTGCTGGATGGACGCATGCGAGACGTCCTGGTGGCTCCATGTCGAGGGCGTCGCGGAGGCTCCCGCGGAGTGGAACGTCCCCAGCTGGTGGAGGATCCACTCATGGAAGTGCCTTGTTGAGGTGTAGACCCCCGGTTGCTTGGCCCTGGCGCAGCCGCGGCCCCAGCTCGTCAGCCCCACAACCCAGAAAAAGTTGGCATGGTTGTCCCGGCACATGAGGGGACCGCCACTGTCACCCTATGGAGGAGAAACAGAGAGGGGATGAGGATGGGGATGGGTGGCCATGGCAACGCCTGAGGGGACCACTGCTGCTACCCTATGGAGGAGAACGGGACAGGATGAGGATGGGGATGGGGATGGGTCGCTATGGCAATGCTGGAGGGGACCACTGCTGTTACCCTATGTGGATGGAAGGGTTCTCCTTCATCATTTGGGTGTGGAGAGGGACCTTCAGCATGGATTGGAGCCATAGGATGAGGGGTGATGGGTTCCCACTGGAACGAGGGACTATGGGTTGGAGATAATGAGAGATTGTTCCCTATGAGGGTGGTGGGACACTGGGATGGGTTGGATGGAGAAGGATGGATGGGGCTTGGAGCAACCTGCTCTAATGGAAGGCATCCTTGCCCCTTGCTTAGAACTGGATGCTTTAAGCTCCTTCCCAACCTAACCCATTCCATGAATCCATGCTCACAACATGGTTTAGTGGTGGAATCTCAATGCTCTTAAAGCTCCAACCTCTATGGTCCCTGTGCAGGGATGATGGAGCAGGAGCTGGATGCGCTTCCAAAGCTGGGATAAAGGGGGATGCAGAGCAAGGCCCTGCAGATGGGAGAGGAGAAGGGAGCCCCAGTGGCACATCCTTACCTGGCAGGTGTCGATGCCACCCTGAGGGTACCCAGCACACAGGTTGTGGCTCTTGATGGCCCCTCGGTACCATAGGCTGCTGTTGCAGAGCTTGGCATCGATGAGGCGGACCTTGGCCTCCTGCAGGGCAGATGGGGACGATGCCCCCGCTGTGGGGACACAAAGGGGGTCAGGACTGGGGGGAGAAGGAACGGATATGGGGGTATTTGGGGCTGAAAAGATCAATGGGAGCCATCAACACCGCCCCATGGCATGGGCTGCATCCCCTTTCTTCTGCATCCTCAACATAAGGAGGACATGGAGGGACCTTCAGCGATGGGACAAGGGGTGATGGGTTCCAACTGAACCAGGGATGCTCAAGTTGGAGAGAAGGAAGTGGTGGGAGACTGGGATGGGTTGCATGGAGAAGGTCGGGATGCTCCATCCCCAGTCGGAGCAACATCCAATAGACCTGGATGAGCTTTACCCTCCCTTCCATCCCATTCCATGAATCCATGACCCGGCATCCCAAGGCCAACGGGGCCGTCGGGCACTCACTTCTGGCCTCCCTCGCGCCCCATCCGCTGATGAAGCACTCGGAGAGCTGGGACACGCTGAGCGTCGCATCGGGCAGGCAGGCGAGCTGCACGTGGTACCCGCACTGCACCGGCTGGTCCAGCTCCACCAAGGCAATGTCGAAGCCGCCGGAGACGTTAGTGTAATATTCATGGACCACGACCCTCTGGATCCAACGTTTCTGGGTCTCGGAATTGGCCCAAGCCAGGTCTGTGATTCCGACCATCACGTACCAATCCGTGGTGAAGCTGGGAGGGAGTGGAAGAGCAGGGATTGGAGCCATAGGACAAGGGGTGATGGGTTCTGACTGGGAATTGCAGGTTGGAGATAAGGAAGGGATTCCCTATGAGGGCACTGGGATGGGATGGATGGAGAAGGTTTGGATGCTCCATCCCTGGTAGTGCTCAAGGCCAGCTTGGAGCAAGCTGCTCTATGGAAGGCATCCCTGCCCATGGCAAGGGCTTGGAACTGGATGATCCCAAGCTCCTTTCCCACCCAACCCATTCCATGATCCATTCCATTCCATCCCATCCCATCCCATCCCATTCTATGGAGGGGTGGGAAGGAGCCACATTCCTGCTGCTGCCCAAAGGAAAGCACTGCCCCAGCTCGCCTTAGGCTCAAGGGCTGTCAAGCTGGAAGCAGCCTTCTCCTGAGCGCTCCTCCAAGTGCATCCAGGATGGGGAAGGGGACAGGACGGGAGCTGCTCCTTCTCCCCCTTACTTTTGCCCGACGAAGCAGTGAGCGGCCGTGAGGACCCATTGTGGGGTGATGAGGGACCCCCCACAGATGTGCGAGAAGCCGGTGGCCGTGGGGAACTGGATGCTGACCATCCATGGCCAGGCGCCCTGGTGCGCATCCACGCCTCCGACGATGCGCGACACCCCATAGGAATCAGCCATGGGACGGGTACCGCAGGTCCCTCTGGAAGCAGAAGCCCAACACTGGATGGTTAGGGATGAAGGGCGGGCATCATCCCACCCCACTGGGTGACGCAGGGACAAGGGACCCTATGGGGTGCCCCATAGCTGTGCTGTGCCACCGCATGGGGTGATGGCGAGGAAGCGGGGCTCTCCCAGTCCCACCACCCCACTGGTGTGACCATGGTTGGGAGCAGCAGCATCTCCCTATGGAATACCAGGAGCCCCGGAGCCTGGTGCCACTCACCCACAGCTGTCCCAGGAGCCATGCACCAGCCAGGCCAATGCCAGCAGGATGAAGACATGGAGCAAAGCCATCGCTGTCATCACCGCTGAGGGTGACCCCAAGGTGCCACCAAGGTGCTGCCACCACCACTGAGGGTGACACCAAGGAGCTGCCACCAAGGAGCTGCCACCAAGGAGCTGCTACCAGCGGGCTGCAACCAAGGAGCTGCCACCAAGGAGCTGCCACCAAGGAGCTGCCACCAAGGAGCTGCTACCAGCGGGCTGCAACCAAGGAGCTGCCACCAAGGAGCTGCCACCAAGGAGCTGCAACCAAGGAGCTGCCACCACCACTGCACCCAAAGCGCAACTGCCCCAGGGATACGGGTGCTGCATACAGGTCCCTTGGTGCTGCGGCTGATGTCATAGAGAGGCAGGTTTCATGGGGGAAGGGGGGGAGGGGGCATGGGGGATTCCACGGGGGGTTCCATGGGGAGATGGAGGGGGTCTGATGGGCTTGGGATGATCTGAATCCCTATGGGATGCTCTGGAGCTCTGTGGGATGCAAAAAATGGAAGCAAATGGGGGGCACCCAAAAATGGATGGGGGCACGCCAAAGGGCAATGGAAGCAGATGGGGGCACCCAAAGGCTCAAACAAGCACATGGGAGCCTGCCAAAAGGACCAGAAAGGTGCCCAAGGAACCGCAAGGATGAGGGATGCAGGGGGCAGAAGCAGCATCCCCATGGAGCAAGGTCCCTGGTGAGGATTTATCCCACATTGATCCCAAAACCACCACTGTTTGCCCCTCAAAAGCACCCAAAATCCTGGGATTTGGTGGGCAAGGAGTGGTGAAGGGGTTGTCCTTATATCCCAGAGCCTGGAAGCGGGATCTGGCAGCAGGAGCCTCCGTGCAGGCCCGGATCCAAGGACATGGCTGCTGCCCCAGAAGCAGCTTCCCAGCTTCTTCTTTGGGCCAAAAAGAGGTGGAATGGGGCCCAGGTTCTTGTTAAAAGCCACTTTGGGGGGGGTGGGGGGGAGTTCAAATGGTGCCAAATCCAGGGAATTTGCCCAGGAGGGGGAGGGTGGGGAAAAGAAGGGATTGGAAAGGGATTGGTGCAGAAGGAATGGGGTTTGTGTGGTATTCCTGGAAGTGGGCATGGTTGGATGGGGCTTGGAGCATCCCGCTCCATGGAAGGTGTCCTTGCCCATGGCAGGGGTTGGAGATGGATGAGCTTTAAGGTGCCTTCAACCCAACCCATTCCGTGATTCCATGACTCCATGATCCCACACCTCTGTGCTGCAGTGTGGATGTTCCCTGGTGTAGGGACCTTAGGGAGGAGCTGGTGGCACAAGGGAGCTCCAGAGCATGCCACAAGCAGAGCATCCCACAGGGATTCACAGCATCCCATAGGGATTCACAGCATCCCACAAGCAGAGCATCCCACAGGTGTTCAGAGCATCCCACAAGCAGGGCATCTATCTTGGGTTCAGCAGCAGCAGTCATTTTTTCTCCCTCTTGGTACCTGGTGCAGGCTGAGTTTTTGACTTTCAGCCTGGGAACAGCGCTGATAACACCGATGCTTTTCGTTGCTGCTCAAACGTTCAGTCTGACCAAGGACTTTGTGAGCCTCATGCTCTGCCATGGAGGGAGGAGGAAGGGAAGCCGGGAGGAAGCAGAGACAGGACACCTGACCCAAACCAGCCAAAGAGGTATTCCATAGCACAGCACGTCATGCCCGGGAGGTAACAGGGAGTTACCCAGAAGGGCACTCACTGCTCGGTCGGCGGGTGGTATTGTATTCTCTTCCCTTGTTATTTCCCTTATTGTTATTATTATTGGTGTAGCAGCAGTGGTTTGTGTTACACCTCAGTTACTGGGCTGTTCTTATCCAACCCGGGGGAGGTACATTCTTTCGATTCTCCTCCCCATCCCTCCAGGAGCGGGGGCAAGGGAAGAAGGAGGGGGGGGAGGTGAGCGAGCGAGACTGCGTGGCTGACTGGGTTTTAAACCACGACTAAAGTTGAGATTGCGATTGCATGGGAACCTAGATACTCCTCTACCACACAACAGCAACATTTCACAGAGTAAACTTAGGCAAGAAGCTAACTCCGCACAGAAAAATTACCTTCAGCAACCAAATTGCTGTCATCCATCAGGTCCTACTTTGTTCCTCATCTGCACAGAGCTGTTTCAGGTCTCGGTTTCCTCCTGATTTGTTAGGCTAGTCGGCCACAGCACATTTTTTTAGCACTACCTTGATGCATACCTTGAACACAATACCTGTTGAAATAAAAGCCACTAATTGTCCTATTTTATAAGAGACAGCTGAATATTGTTTTCAGAAACCTTAAAGAATCTTCAGCTTACTTAAAAATTGTGGTTTACTTTAATCTGTATCCGAATAATAAGCTTGTACCTTAAAGCAGAATCCATGGTTTGTTGGTGCTCCAGAAATCTTTTTGCCTGTCAAAGACATGTACGTATCACTAAGGCTGAATTCACAGAAAAACTGCAGATGCCTTGGCTCCTAAAAAGAAGAGCAATGTACTATAGTTAGACTATTTTTAGCCAGCCCCTCCAGATAAGAAAATCAGGAGATGTAGTGGTTATCCTGGTCCAAAATAGTCTTAACATACTGTACGTTTAACTCCGACATTGTGAAATCTAGAAAGAGACAACTCAGCAGCAACTTCATAATGCAGAGAAAAACCACATCAAACTAGTCAAAGAGCTCATTCTGTCAGAGAGGGAGAAAAACCGAAGTACAAGTGATGACACTTCTGGGAAAGCATCCGCTAAATTCAAGCCACAATAATATTACAGTAGGAGTCACATTTTGAGAGCAAGATAAAGCTAACTCTGTTCAGTAGTTTTTGTTCTTTAAGTTGCTTTGCCTGCTGCACTGGATTTGTGTATTACAATGAATTTAACTACATATTGCTAGCATCTGTTTGGAAATTGGGATGTGTTTTATATAGATACTCACGACATTTAGCAACTGCAATTGGTTTGAAAGTCTCTTAATCAAGAATTTTTAGGTTTGGAATTACCAGGCAGATGGGTCCTGCAACAGAACACAGCAGCGCCTCTTGGGTTTCTGCCTGGTAGGATATTCAAAACCTACTCCAGACCATACTGTATGCATGTATGCTGTGCTATCCTTACCTCACATACAGAACCATAACAACATTACGGCAAAGCTTAAAAGTAGGTTTGGTAACAACCACGTACGTGGTCAATTCTTCAATTCCCTACACATTCCATAGTGAGTTTGGAAAAAACATAAAATTACCCATTAGAATCTTACATTAAAATCCAGTACCAAGAAATAGCATAGTCTTCAAAACTTTTTACTCCAATTGATCTTGCATCCAGGATATTACTGATGCTGCTGAGAAAAGACAAGACTGCTAATAGCAGAGAAGCAGAAAACAGCTCAGTGAAGCAAAAGGAGGACTTCTTGGAGTGGTTTTCCTATCCTGAAAAGTGCTTGCCCATATTAACGTTTCCTCAGAAGAAATGAAGAATCATCTTGTCAAAGAACAAACAATGTAGTTGTAGATGCCAGAAGAAGGAAACTTCCTAAGGTGCAGGTGCTAGCACTGCTGGGAAGGTGCTAGAATGTGGCAGCCTCAGATCGAGAGGTAAGAAAAGGTACCCCTGTGCTCCAGACTGCCTGAGGATGGAGAGTAGCTGGTTGCTACCCAGCATTGGAGATGCTTGCTGTCCATCTGCAAGGGAGGTGCTGTCTGGCATCAGAGCCCAGGACGTTGCCTTTTGAACTTCAGACGTGTGCTAAAACCAGGAGCGTGCTGATGAGGTGAGATGCAAAAGTACTAGGACAATCCACAGTACTAGGAAGGCTGCTGTAGGAAGGAAGAGCTGAGGCCATCACTGGCTGGCCCGAGTCCTGCTGCATGAAGACTTCAATTTGAACCTCCTTTAACTTCCCTTGCTATTAATTTTGGCCAGGAAAACCAAGTGGACTGTTTTCAAAACTGACAGTCATTCTGAGGAACACTAAAGCTTTTGGCTCCTTGCTCATTTCTGCATACCACAGTGCTGGTTTTCCCTACTGGAACTTTGCAAGTGCTCAGGCACAGAAACCATCGACCAGGAAGTCTCATCCGGGTACCCTCAGCCATTTGATACAACAGATTCTGATCTTTGTTTTTCAATTCCTAAATTATTTCACAGTCTCAGAATCCAACACACAAGCACTTAAGAAAGGTAAAACCTACTTTGCAGCTCTCCTGAGGTCGGTTACATTTCTTGTTTTCCCTCTTCCATCTTTGAAGGTAGTCTGCTTTGCCACAGCCAGCACACCACTCTTCATGGAGAAGTCCAGGAAGCATCTCTTAAGAACTATTCAAAATACCAAAAGAAAGCAGAAATGGAAAGCAATGGAAAAAGGAAGCAATGGAAAAAAAGACAGAAACTATGGGTAAGACAGAGAGAGGAGGAGTTTATAAAAGAGAGAGACAAGGACAGACGTTCACATACTCATTTATGTTGCCCTGCTCTTTGCTGCACCAAATCCTTGGTTTCATTCCAAAGGGAAGAGTAGGTCAGTCCTCCTACCAGCTGTACGTCACCTTTATCTACTGGTTCTGCACTTTCCTTATCAGGTTCTAATAAGCACTGATGCCTGGGCTCAATATTCAGTCTGCAATATCTACTCCCCCACTTATTCTCAGGAAACACTTAACTAACATGTCTCTTTTCTTCCCTCTCTGATCTTCACCTCTGGCTGTAGGCAAAAAGAAGGTAAGAACTTCTTTGCAAATGATTTTCTGTCTTTTGGGTCAGTACATCATTTTTCATACAGATTTTTAATTCTTTAGCGCTTCATCCATTATTTTCTCTTTTTGACAGCCTGGGCCTGCTTTACACAATCTCTATTTTAAAGCATGGAAAAAAATAACAGCACTTCCTTATTTGCATGAGCTTCTAGGTCAGTGACAGACACTCTTGAGCTCTGAGGCCTCTGCCTGTCTACTCAAAAGCACCTGCTGACCACAGTGATGAAACCAGCTTTTTGTCCCCTTAATTCCTCTGCTGCTCTCCATAGGCAGCACTATGTGCAGCACTGAAAAGCAAGCTGCCCGGTTAACTGGGCTCAAACACCACCTGAACTTCAACAGCTGCCCAGAGGAGCTTTAGTGCAAGGCGGTTTAGAGATGGGAGAAATCACACAGTACCTTTGAGTCCAAAATCAGGTCCACGAAAGACAAGACTTCTTTGCCTAGCTAAATTACTGAGGAGCTCTACATAACAGGAGCCTTAAGAACTGCTTTGAGACACTCTGCTCGACTGCTGCGGGGTACTTAAGTACTAAAGGATACTTCTCACAGTACTGCAACCACATGGGTAGCTGCAGATACTCTTTAAGGAAACAGTAATCACTGAAAGAGTTAGGGATGGGATGTGCGTACAAGACCTTCATCCCCGACCAAATCACTGCCAAAGCGTATGTATGGGACAACTCCTTATATGGTGAGATCAGAATAATTCAAAGCTTTGCTGTAGCTCAGTAAAACCATGCTTATTACACATTGCTTGAAGAAACAAAATGTATTCCATCTCCTCCTGATACACACAGACCTTGTGAGGACTCTTAAAACCAGGTCTGCAGAACTGATTCAAGTAATTCCACTGATCGGGTTTGTATCTGTAGGAAGCCTGAATATCAATGTAGGTCACAAACCTGCCTGGGCAATGTGAGACATAAGCTGCAAGAAAAGAAGACACACTGGGGGTAGAGAAGGGTAAGGAAAGTCAGTGCAACCAGAAAGCAAGAAAAAAGGCCACCTGCCAAACTGCCCTGTTCTATGGAATTGCCTTCAGTAATGCTTACTGCAGCATTTGGAAAGGGACACAATGCATTTGCCAGTGCATTTTGAAGGGTACGAATTTTAAAATCAAACAAATGTACGTCTAGTTTTTAAGCACCATGACTAAGAGGCATCTTTCCCTCCTGAGCAGCTATTTCCATGCAGAAGTGCTCTGTTGAGATCAACCGATTCACTTAATTCTCACAATTCAGGATTTAAAACCACTGGGAAACAGAGATAAGCAAAGCAAGCCGCTCGGCAGGTATCCCAGGAAGGTGTGCTTACAGCTGCCTGCTCCCAGACCTCTCAGTCTCCTCTCGAATGGCACTGCCTAAACACCAGAAATAAAACCCCAAGAGCTTCTCCTTCGGGTCTTTTCTGTTACTTGGTGCATGTTGAGAACAACTAAGAACCAGGCAGCAATGCTTTAGGACTACTCTTGCTCCAAGGTGGAGAAAAGAATTAATGATCCAAACTTGGGTACTTAGAAGCTGTGCCATCTGTGATGCCATCTGTAAGCTGCGCTGATCCGTTACCAAAAAGATTGAATGATGAAAACAACTGCATTTACTGTGAGGGTGGGGAGGCCCTGGAACAGGTTGCCCAGAGAGGCTGTGGATGCTCCATCCCTGGCAGTGTTTAAGGCCAGGCTGGACGGAGTCTTGGACGACACGATCTAGCGTGTGGTGTCCCAGCCTGCGGCAGGGGAATTGGAAGTGGGTGATCTTAAGGTCCTTTCCAACCCAAACCATTCTATGATTCTGTGAAAAGAAAATGGCAGGCTCCCTACGGGGAAAAATCACGCATGAGAGAGAAACACTGTTGGGTTTGCACATTTGGGATGAGGCTTTGCAATATTAAGGTTTTGTAATACTAAGACTTTGCAATATTGGGGCTGGGGCTAAGTTACTCAGGGAACGAAACATAGGGTTTGAAATACCGTGACTTAAACAGGCACACTCTGTGCTTAAAGACAACGGCATCTGTGGGCAACAGACACGCTCTGTGGTGCAAAAGAACTCTATCTTTGTACAGCCTATGAAGCTAAGCCGGTGCAAACCGCTGCTGTAGTTAAGCAGTAAGTTGGGGTATCATGTGCCTGCCAGAGAGTTATGAAATCAAACCCTAAAAGGAGAGAAAGAAAGAAGTAAGAGGAAGGGGTGTACGAAACTGAGTAAGGGGAGGTGTAACCAGAGGCGGGACAGTTAGCACGTAGATTATACACGTCGGAGAGGCTGTAAACCTTGGAGTCCCCAACCAATGGGGTAACAAGGGAGGGAACTTGAGGATGGGAAAGGAAATACAAATCAAAGTTCTGCCTTTGCTGTGTGTGCCTGCTTGCCAGGACACCCGTTTGTGCACAAACGTTAAATAAATAGCTGCTCCACTGCTGTGTCTGACCGAGGCCTGCCTGAACCTAGAGACTGCTTCTCACCCTTCAACTTCTCAGACACCAAAACCCACGACCCATTCCCTCAGCAGGAGGCTCACCTGAGACTCCAACTTCTCGCCGCCTTCCTTTTTCTGGGACGCTGCTCTGGGAGGGGCACTTTCTCGCCTGACCTGCTGGAGGCTGCTGCTTCTCTTCTCCCTGCTCTTCACTGGCACCTTCCGCACTGCTTCTCTGGGCTCGTTTCTTCCCCTTTCTCTTCTTTACCCGTCTCTGCCAGGCATTCTCCTTCTCCTTCCTACTCACCACAGGCAAGCAGAGGGGGAAAACAAAGCAGTTGTGTATTTTTTTAACTACAGAAATCCCATGCAAACGTTTCACAGAAGAGACAACCCCCTGCAAGAAAACGTGTTTACAAAAACCAGCACTCACAGCGACTGCAGCCGTTGGCGAGAACCTGTGCTTGAGCTACGGCAGTAACTAAGAGTCACCTCAGTGCAGGACGCGACTCCGTGACGAAGCACGGAGCCTCCCGGACACCTGCACAGACAACACATGGCCAGGAGCCTGTCCACAGAGCACCAGGACAACCTGGGAACGAGAGACTTCCCCAGAAACAAGGCCTGGAACATTTTCAGTTCATCCTCAAATAACCTCCTGTGACACCACACTCATTTTCAGCCGCACGCAGTGACCAGGAAGGTCACACATATTTTGTACTGTAGGGTGCTGTACGCGTAGCCTGTGTACCGGGCCATCCACAGCTATCTCATACATTAAAAGCGCTAGGATTTAAAAGGCATTTGCAGAGCTTTAATGAGAGAAACTCCGTTTAGTTTTTAGATGGCATAAAATTACATGAACAAGCCCTAGATCAACTGCTCCCACATCTAAAGCCTTCAGCTCGATGACCACAGTAAATCAGCAGCAGGGCAAATAAAGGTTCTGGCCCTTCTCAACACACTGAGACTTGAAATGGAAATGGTACAATGGGCTGCTGAAAACCACACTGAGAGCAACGGGTGGTGGGACTTTCAAACACTGGGATACACTTAGCAAAGGCCACCTGCTTGCTCAACACCAGAGGATCTGCCAACAGGGCTGACCCAGCCCAATTACAAATTTTACATACCATAGAGGGAGATGAAGTTCCTGGGGTGCACATAAAGGATGTGCTGGGGCACATAAAGGATGTGTCTGGGTTATTGACGATTCAGGCAAAAGAAAACCCGCTCGTGGGATTGCTTTTGCTCAAACAGCTGGGGGCATTTGGTGGGTATTGCGGGAGGGTGGGGAAGTCCGGCGTGTACCTGAAGGAGATCTGATTTGGGGTGAAAAGAGCCAGTGAATTGAACTTTATGATGCTGTGTAATACTGAATTCCATGATCGCTTCCATGGCGGCTGAACACCCATCACTGCGCGGGACACCTTGCGGCCCCTGTCCCCACCACTGTGGGTCTGAGGATCTGAACCTGACTCCCTTGATCACCATTAATGAAGAATGGACTTTGATCAAACTGGACAAGGGTCGCAGTGATGGAATCGGAACTGGCTTCAGCATCCAACAACCCAACACCACACACCATCCATCTTTCCTGCCTGGAGACACTGCTATGGCAGATGGAGCCCCAGGTCAGGGCCTGAATGAATTCAACGGACTTTTGTATGGACGGTCCATAGACTAAGGGAATGATAACTGTGTGTGTGTGTGTGTGTATAGGTATAAGTCTCAAAAGACAGGAAGGATGACAGTGGGAAGTGTGAGGCCTGGCATGACATAAATGGTATGGAATAAGGGGTGGATACTGTCCTGGTTGTGGCTGGGACAGTGCTCGTTTGCTTTCTAGCACCTGGTGCTCTGCTGTGTTTTGGCTTTATTCCGAGAGCAATGCTGACAACACACTGACGTTTTAGTTGTACATAAACTGGGGGGAGTTATCTGGAAGGGAAGGATCACTGCTCGGGTCGGGCTGGGTATCACTCAGTGGGTGCTGAGCAATTGTATTGGGCATCACTTGTGTTTATTGCGTTTTTTTTTTTCCCTTTCCCTTTTTTTTTTCCTCTTATTATTATTTCCCTTATCATCATTCACTATTACCAGCACTAGTACATTGT
This sequence comes from Pezoporus flaviventris, assembly GCF_033815535.1. Classification (NCBI taxonomy): domain Eukaryota; kingdom Metazoa; phylum Chordata; class Aves; order Psittaciformes; family Psittacidae; genus Pezoporus; species Pezoporus flaviventris. The sequence goes on along the minus strand of NW_026893311.1, from coordinate 32,213 downwards.
GCTTCGGTTATTAAACTGTTCTTATCTCCACCCTCGGGTTTTTCATCCTTCCCTTCCTGCTCCCCATCCCGCTCCAGGAGCCAAAACCCGGCTCAGAGTCACCGACACCTCTGCACCCCCCCTCCCCCGCCGGGTGCCGGGGATCGGCTGCCCCAGCAGCACCTCCCCCCCCGGGGGGAAACAGCCCCAGGGACCTCCACAACAGCCCCGCTCCATCCCCAGGGCCGGAAAGCTGCGGGACCCCCACAGCTCCCAGCCCCCCATGCCCCGGCTTCGCAGCACCCCACACTCCCAGCCATCTCGCAGCCCCACTGCCCAGCGCTCGCACCCGCCCCCCGCATTCCCCCGCAGCGCCCGGCCCCACTGCCCAGAGCCTCGGGGGGCCGCAGAGCCCCAGCCCCGCTCCCCGGGCTCTGCAGCGCCCCCCAGACCCGCGCCGCGCCCGCTCACCCTCACCTCCTCCCGCTCTGCCGCCGCCATTGCCGGCTGCAGCTCCGCCTCACGCCCTGGGCCCGCCTCCGCCGCAGCCAATCAGCGCACGGCTCCCCCGCGCGGGGCACGCTGGGACCTGTAGTCCGGACTCCGGCACATGCGCAAGGCCGGGAGAGTGAAAGGGGGGGGGCAGCGGGACCCCCGTGAGGGGCGGGGCCTTTCCTCATGGAGGAGCCGCCCCCCATGGGATCCCAGAGGCACCGGATGGGCTGGGGTGAAGGGACCTTAAAGCTCCTCCAGCTCCAAGCCCTGCCACGGGCAGGGACACCTTCCACATGGAAGGAGCCGCTTGCTCCGAGCCCCTGTGTCCAACCCGGCCTCCAACGCTGCCAGGGATGGGGCAGCCACAGCTCCTCTGGGCACCCTGCGCCAGCGCCTCAGCACCCTCACAGGGAAGAGCTTCCTGAGAGCTTGTGAAATACGAACTCACTCCTCTAAACGAGGTAACGAGGGTTTAGTGAGGGACAAAGTCAAGAAAGCAAAAGCGACAGCGCTGGGCGCCTGACCGCAGCCAGAGGCGCAAGGGATTAGCATTTGGTACAGGTTTATATACTTTCAGTATTACATTAGTTACATGCATATTCATCATTCCCGCATATAGGCGGGGGATATTATAACTAGCTTCAAGAATTTATTATCACAAGTCTCCTCCTCTTGGCGTCTGCGCACTGCTCTGTGGTGATTGTGAGCAGGGGGCTTGAGGATGAAGTAAACAGTCTTCCTCTTGTGAGCAGGGGTCTTCAAGATGAAGTAAGCAGTCTTCCTCACGGTGTACTTTTCACCTCTGGCACACCTGGACCCCCCGGCAACCACACAACCAGCTATATCTGTAATTATTCTGATAACTAGCAAGGATTTAAAACAGTGTGACCTTCCTGCAAAATTTGTTGCAGGATGGGCAGACAAGGAGTATCCCAAGCTAGCAGAGCCTTGGGAGGCTCTGTCTCCAAACTAACTGATAAGGATGGTGTGAAATAACTCATTCATGTTTAGTGGGGCCACTAAAGCCTGTTATCTCACCACAGGCTTACAACACAAACATTGCTCTTTAAAACTACTTTAGGAGACCAGCGTGAAACAATTAACTCATGTTTAAGTGGGGCCACGACATCCCCCAGACTTACAACATAAACACTGTTCTCTTTCTACAGCCTAAGTTAAGCTAAACAGTACTTTATGTTTTCCAGGCACTAGCTTTCCTTATACCAAGCTTCACCCCCCACCTTCTCTTACCTTTACAAATTCTTTTGCTATGTGACTCCATTTAGATCAAGAGATCTGAACCTTTTTAACTTGTTGTCTGGTCTGGTATCTTTAGCGTGTTTTGTTTCCGTTACTGTAAACTCGTACAGTTATATCCTGCACGTGAGCACACCTATGATTTGAGAAAGCCAATACATTTATGTGTTCATCACAATCTCACCTCAATCCACCTCTGGGGAAAGGAAAAAGGGGATAAAATAAGCAGTAAATCGCAGCCTCCTTGTGACTTCCCAAAGCCTCCGGTTTCAGTTCTAAAGCCTCGTTCGCAGGGTCCCAAGGCTCAGGTTCCGTTTCCAAAGGCTCGGCCGCGGGGATGCTGCTGCCGGGCGGGGGGCGCACGAGCCCGGCCGCGGGGCTGGGCAGGGCCCGCTCCGCCGTTCCCCGGGCTCCCGCGGCCGCGAGACCCCCCCCGCCGGCCGCTCCGCCCGGTGGCAGCGGGCGCCCGGGGCGCGCGTGGACAGAGCCGTTGACAGCGAGGCTGCGGCGGCGGCGGCAGCAGCGGCTTTTGAGCGGCTTCTGAGCGGCTTTTGAGCGGCAGCGACTTCGGCAGCGGCTTCTGAGCGGCAGCGGCTTGGGCAGGAGCAGCGGCAGCAGCACCAGGTGAGGCGGCGGCGGCAGCTCTCGGCGGTCCGGAGCCCGCCCTCCGCCGCTCCCCGCGATGGTGCCTCCCCCGTCCCCCCAGCGTCCCCCCGCAGGGGCTCGCGGCACCGCTCCCCTCTCCCGGTACTGGCAGTGGCGGCGCTGGGCGAGCCGCCGCCGCTGGGTCTGGGTCTGGCGAGGCAGCGCCGGCCCCTGGCGCTCCCCGGGCCGCCCCCAGGCCCCGCCCCGCCTGGGGCCGGCCGGGGGCCGCCGCCACCCACAGGTGCCCGGCGGAGCGCGGACCGGCGGCGGAGCGCGGACCGGCGGCGGAGCGCGGACCGGCGGCGGAGCGCGGACCGGCGGCGGAGCGCCCGCTCCCTCCCCGCCCCGCAGCCTCCCGGCAGCCGCGACCCCCGAGACCCCGGAGCGCGGTGCTGCTGCGGGGGTGCCGTCACCGGCAGCGCGGTCGGGCAAGGTGCCCGTGCTCCTCCTGACCCGCATTGACCCGTCGGCCTATCTGCGCTCCGGGACCGGCGGGGAGCGGCGCGCCGCGGAGCCTCGGCCGGGAAAGGCCGGGAATGATGCGGCTCCGCTCGGCCCGGAGCGCCCGGTGGGGGCCGGCGGGGACCCCGCGCGCAGCGACAGCGGCCGCGTCTGTCGCACGGGGCACGACAAGGAGAGCTTCGAGCGGCTTTACCGCGTGGGACCGCTGCTGGGGAGAGGCGGCTTCGCGTCCGTGTACTCGGGGCTCCGCCTGTGTGACAACAGCCCGGTAAGGGCGGGCCCGGCGGCGGGCCGGGGAGGCGGCGGGGCTCGGCTCAGCTCAGCTCAGCCCAGCGCTGCCCTTGGCTCGCAGGTGGCGATCAAACAAGTGCCTCGGGAGCGCATCTCCTCGTGGGGCGAGCGGGTGAGTGCGCGGGGCCACCGGGACAGTGCGGGGCAGAGCGGGTGGGGGTGAGCCGGTGGGGCCGGCGGGGGGGAAAGTGGGACAGCGAGAGGGGAGTGGGTGTGGAGTCACCAGGGGACACGGGCCGGGTAGGGGTGCACCAGAGCATCCCTGGGGCTTGCGGGGGGCACCTGCAGGAGGGCATCAGAGCATCCCAGGCAGGGAGGCACAGGAGCCCCGGGCCAGCATCGGCCCTGCTGACAGTGCCGTGGTCCCCCTGCAGCCCAGCGGCACTCGCATTCCCTTGGAGATAGCCATGTTGAGGAAGGTGCGCTCCGGCTGCAGTGCCATCATCCAGCTCCTCAGTTGGTTTGAGCTGCCCCACTCCTTTGTGCTGGTTCTGGAGCGTCCGGAGCCATCGCAGGACCTCTCCGACTTCATCAAAAAACGGAGGTTCCTGCCCGAGGATCTGGCGCGGGGCATTTTCCTCCAGGTGCTGGTGGCTGTGCGGCACTGCCACAGCCGCGGTGTCCTGCACAGGGATATCAAGCCCAAGAACATCATCATCAACTTGGCCACCAGAGAGGTCAAGCTTATCGACTTTGGTTGCAGCACCCTCCTCAGGGACACGGTCTACACCAAATTTAGCGGTGAGCCCACAGCCCAGGGTGCTTCCCGTACCGGGCAGTTTGTGAACAAGAGTCACGTGCTGATGAAGAGGTGGCGGGTCACACCGAGTGTGCGTCCCCACGTCCGTGGGGCCACCGGTGCAGCCCCTGCATCCCTGGGGATCCGCGGGCGAGAATCCAGGAGCAGGCGGCATCTGCCTAATGAGGTGCGCCCGTATCCTGTTGTAGGAACACCTTTGTACTACCCGCCGGAGTGGTTCCGCTGGCACTGCTACCACGGCCGTCCGGCGGCGATCTGGTCCCTGGGCGTGCTGCTGTATGAGATGGTGTGCGGGGTCCTCCCCTTCCGGTGCTGCGAGGACATCGTCAGCGGGCAGCTCTTCTTCCAGCGCCGGATCTCTGTCGGTAGGTACCTGGCTTCGCAGCAGCAGGGGAAGGTCGGGGTTTAGGGGGTGGCAGCTGATCTCCCTTGGTCAGCTGGAGGAGGTGGCCCATGTCCTGCCGTCCTGCTCTCCTCCAAACCGAGTCATGGATCAGGAGGTCTGGGTGCAGCTCTGAGCGCACCCAGGCCTGGGCGCTGCGGACGGTGGCACAAGGTAGGCAGGAGCCTCCCGCAACTGAGCGGCAGTTCCCGGATTCTCCCCAGAATGCCAGCACCTCATCAGGTGGTGCTTGTCCATGAGAGCTCGCGACAGGCCATCCCTGGACGATGTGTTCAACCACCCTTGGCTGCAAACATCCACTGCCCCAGGAGACAGCCGCCCTCCACCCTCACAGCCTGAGCCAGCAGCTGGGCAAGTAAGCTGGGGGTGCCTCTTGGGGGGAGTGTGGGGTTTGGGGGTTTTGGCAGGTTGGGTTTTGCGGAGAGCGGGTGGTTTTGGGTGTTTGGGGGTTTTGGGAGTTTGGTGAGGTTGGGTGTTTTGGGGGGACTTTTGCAGTTATTGGGGGGCTTGTGGGGATTGGTTTCTGGGTTCTTTGGAGAGCAATAGGTGTCAGAGGGACACCTCATAAGAGTTATGTCTCCTCCTTGTAGCTGGGGCAGTGGTGAGGTTGGGCTTTAGTCTGAGGATAACGCTGGTAACACACCGATTGTATAGTGGTTTCTGATTAGCACTTACCCCGAGCAAGGCTGATTCAGTCTCTCACGCTCTGCAGTGAGGAGAGACAAGATCTGACAGCAAAGCAACAGACAAAGCGGCTACTCCAACACCCGCCACGAGCACTGCAGCTACTCCAACACCAGCCACAACCACTGCGGTGACACCAACAATAGCGACAGGCACCGTGGCTACTCCAATGGCAAGGACTGTCACTGCAGCTACAACTCCAGCAACATGCACTGCTGCTATTCCAGCCAGGGCAAAAAAAGCAGTGTGGCTACTCCAGACTCAGTGACAAGCAGTGAGGCTTCTCAAACCCAAGCCACAAGCACTGCAGGTACTACAAATACAGCGACAGACACATCGGCCACTCAAACGCCGAGGACAGGCACTGTGGCTGGTGCCACCCAATTCAACATGCCCTGCAGTTAATCCAGCCCCAGGCACAAGGACTGCAGTTACTCCACCACCGGTTTTAAGCTCTGCAGCTACTCTATCTCTGGGAAGGAGCAATGGCGCTACTGTAAGGCCTGCTATGTATACAGTGGCTACGTCAACCCCAGCCACAAACACTGCAGCTACTCCAGTGCAAGCCACAACCACTGCAGCCTCTCCAACACCAGTGACACACACTGCTGCTCCTGCAGCCCCATCAACAAGCAGTGAGGCTTCTCCAACCCAAGCCCTAAGAACTGTGCCTACTGCAACCATGGCAGCAGGCCCGTGGGCTACTCCAATGCCATAGACAGATGCTGTGGCTGCTACAACTCCAGTGATGGGCACTGCAGGTATTCCAACCACATCAACAAGCAGTGAGGCTTCTCCAGTGTGAGCCACAAGCACTGCGGCTTCTCACTGCCATCCACAAGCCCTGCGGCTACTGCAACCCCAGTGACTGGGACAGAGGCTACTACATGGCAACAATAGGCATAAACACTGCAGCTATTCCAGCCACTGCAACAAGCACAGCAGCTGCTGCAGTGCCAGCCACAGCAACGGGGCTACTCCAATGCCTGAGACAGACACTGCCGCTACTGCAACCTCATTGACGAGCAGTGAGGCTTCTCCAAACCAAGCCACATGCACTGCGGGTACTCAAAGTACCGTGACAGACACATCAGCCACTCGAATGCAAAGGACAGGCACTGTGGCTACTCCAGCCCCATCAAGAAGCACTTTGGACAATCCAACCCCAGGCACAAGCACTACAGCTGCTCCACCACCAGTTTCCAGGTATGCAGCTATTCCAACTCTAGGAGGGAGCACTGCCGCTACTCTTAAGGCCTGCAACGTTTGCAGTGGCTAGATCAACCCCAGGCACAAACACTGTGGCTTCTCCAGCGCCACTGACAAACACTGCTGCTCCTCCAATGCCATCGACAAGCAGTGAGGCTTCTCCAGTGCAAGCACAAGCACTGCAGCTTCTCATTGCCAGCCAGAAGCCCTGCAGCTGCTGCAACCCCAGTGAGTGGGACAGTGGCTACTACATGGCAACCATAGACATAAACACTGCAGCTATTCCAGCCACTGCAACAAGAACAGCAGCTGCTGCAGTGCCAGCCACAGCAACGGGGCTACTCCAATGCCTGAGACAGACACTGTTGCTACTGCAACCTCATTGACGAGCAGTGAGGCTTCTCCAAACCAAGCCACATGCACTGCGGGTACTCAAAGTACCGTGACAGACACATCAGCCACTCGAATGGAAAGGACAAGCACTGTGGCTACTCCAGCCCCATTAAGAAGCGCTTTGGACAATCCAACCCCAGGCACAAGCACTGCAGTTGCTCCACCACCAGTTTCCAGGTATGCAGCTATTCCAACTCTAGGAGGGAGCACTGTCGCTACTCTTAAGGCCTGCAATGTTTGCAGTGGCTAGATCAACCCCAGGCACAAACACTGTGGCTACTGCAAATCCTACCAGAAGCACTACAGCTACTCCAGTGCCAGCCACAACCACTGCAGCCTCTCCAACACCAGTGACCCATCAACAAGCAGTGAGGCTTCTCAAACCCAAGCCACAAGCACTGCAGGTACTACAAGTACAGCGACAGACACATCAGGCACTTGAATGCAAAGGACAGGCACTGTGGCTGGTGCCACCCAATTCAACATGCCCTGCAGTTAATCCAGCCCCAGGCACAAGGACTGCAGTTACTCCACCACCAGTTTTAAGCTCTGCAGCTACTCTATCTCTGGGAAGGAGCAATGGCACTACTGTAAGGCCTGCTATGTATACAGTGGCTACGTCAACCCCAGCCACAAACACTGCAGCTACTCCAGTGCAAGCCACAACCACTGCAGCCTCTCCAACGCCAGTGACACACACTGCTGCTCCTGCAGCCCCATCAACAAGCAGCGAGGCTTCTCCAGTGCGAGCCACAAGCACTGCGGCTTCTCACTGCCATCCACAAGCCCTGCGGCTACTGCAACCCCAGTGACTGGGACAGCGGCTACTACGTGGCAACGATAGGCATAAACACTGCAGCTATTCCAGCCACTGCAACAAGCACAGCAGCTACTGCAGTGCCAGCCAGAACAATGGGGCTACTCCAATGCCTGAGACAGACACTGCCGCTACTGCAACCTCATTGATGAGCAGTGAGGATTCTCCAACCCAAGCCTCATGCTCTGCGGGTACTCAAAGTACCGTGACAGACACATCAGCCACTCGAATGCAAAGGACAGGCACTGTGGCTACTCCAGCCACATCAACAAGCACTGTGACTAATCCAACCCCAGGCACAAGCACTGCAGTTGCTCCACCACCAGTTTTAAGCTCTGCAGCTATTCCGACTCTAGGAAGATGCAATGGGGCTACACTAAGGCCTGCAACATAGGCAGTGCCTAGATCAACCCTACCCAGAAGCACTGTGCCTTCTCCAACGCCACTGACAAAAACTGCTGCTCCTCCAATGCCATCGACAAGCAGTGAGGCTTCTCCAACCCAAGCCCTAAGAACCATGGCAGCAGGCCCATGGGTTACTCCAATGCCAAGGACAGGTGCTGCGGCTGCTACAACTCCAGTGATGGGCACTGCAGGTATTCCAACCACATCAACAAGCAGTGAGGCTTCTCCAGTGCGAGCCACAAGCACTGTGGCTTCTCACTGCCAGGCACAAGACCTGCGTCTTCTCATTGCCAGCCACAAGCCCTGCATCTACTGCAACCCCAGTGATTGGGACTGTGGCTACTACATGGCAACAATAGGCATAAACACTGCAGCTATTCCAGCCACTGCAACAAGCACAGCACCTGCTGCAGTGCCAGCCACAGCAACGGGGCTACTCCAATGCCTGAGACAGACACTGCCGCTACTGCAACCTCATTGATGAGCAGTGAGGCTTCTCTAAACCAAGCCTCATGCTCTGTGGGTACTCCCCATACCCACAACTCCCCCCAGGTGACCCTCAAGTAACCTTCTACACCCAAAACTGCTCCCAAGTGACCCCCAAGTGACCCCCAGACCAAAAACAGTTCCCCAAGTGTCCCCCAAATGAAATCCCAGACCCACAAGTGCCCTCCAAGTGCCCCCAAAGACCCAGAGCTGCCCTCCAGTCATCTCCCAGACCTACAACAGCCCCACAACTGCCCCCCGAGTGACCACTCAGACCCACAACTGCCCCCAAGTGACCCCCCAGACCCACAACTGCCCCCAAGTGACCCCCCAGACCCACAACTGCCCCCAAGTGACCGCCCAGACACACAACTGCCCCCAAGTGACCCCCCAGACACACACCTGCCCGCCAAGAGAGCTCGCAGACCTACCTCTGCCCCCCAAGTGTTTACCCAGTGACCCCCAGAGCCATAACTGCCCCCAAATGATCCCCTCAGCCCTAAAATTGCCCCCCTAGTGGCCTCCCGGACCCACAACTGCCTCCCAAATGACCCCCCAGTGATTCCACAGACCCAAACCTGCCTCCCAAGTGACCCCCAAGTGACTCCCCAGACCCACACCTGCCTCCCAAGTGACCCCCAAGTGACTCCCCAGACCCACACCTGCCTCCCAAGTGACCCCCAAATGACTCCCCAGACCCACAACGTCCCCACAAGAGATCTCCCTGAGCTACAACTGTTTCCCAGCTGACACCCCAGTCAGCCCCAGACCCACAACTGCCCCATGTGCTCCCCAAGTGATCCCCAACACCCACAACTGCCCCTCACTGCCCCGCTCCCATCCCGTTCCCATCCCATTCCCACCCCGCTCCCATCCCGCTCCATCTTGCTCCCATCCTGTTCCCATCCCGCTCCCATCCCGTTCCCATCCCGCTCCCATCCCAGCTCCATCCTGTTCCCATCCCTCTCCCATCCCGGCTCCATCCCATTCCCATCCTGTTCCCATCCCGCTCCCATCCCGCCTCCATCCCGTTCCCATCCCGGTCCCATCCCGGCTCCATCCCGTTCCCATCCCACTCCCATCCAGCTCCCATCCCGCTTCCATGCCGCTCCCATCTCGTTCCCATCCTGCTCCCATCCCGTTGCAATCCCACTCCTATCCCGCTCCCATCCCGTTCCCGTCCCGCTCCCATCCCGTTGCCATCCCATTGCTATCCCGTTCCCATCCCAACTCCATCCCGCTCCCATCCCGTTCCCGTCCCGCTCCATCCCGTTCCCATCCTATTCCCGTCCCGCTCCCATCCCATTCCCATCCCGCTCCATCTCGTTCCCATCCTGTTCCCATCCTGGCTCCATCCCGCTGCCATCCCAGCTCCATCCCTCTCCCATCCGGCTCCATCCCGCTCCATCCCGTTCCCATCCCAGCTCCATCCCGCTCCCATCCCGCTCCCATCCCGTTCCCATCCCGCTCCCATCCCTTTCCCATCCCGCTCCTACCCCGCTCCCACCCCCTTCCCACCCCGCTCCCATCCCGCTCCATCCCGTTCCCATCCCGGCCTCATCCCGCTCCCATCCCCCTCCCATCCTGCTCCCATCCCGTTCCCATCACGCTCCCATCCCGGCTCCATCCCGCTCATATCCCGCTCCATCCCGTTCCTATCCCGGCCCCATCCCGTTCCCATCCTGCTCCCATCCCGGCTCCATCCCGTTCTCATCCCGCTCCCATCCCGTTCCCATCCCGCTCCCATCCTGGCTCCATCCCACTCCCACCCCGCTCCCATCCCGGCTCCATCCCGCTCCCATCCCGCTCCCATCCCGCTCCCATCCTGTTCCCATCCCGTACCCATCCCGCTCCCACCCCGTTCCCACCCCGCTCCCATCCCGCTCCCATCACGCTCCCATCTCGTTCCCATCCTGCTCCATACCGGCCCCATCCCGCTCCCATCCCCCTCCCATCCCGCTCCCATCCCGTTCCCATCCCGCTCCCATCCCGGCTCCTTCCCGCTCCCATCCCGCTCCATCCCGTTCCAATCCCGGCCCCATCTCGTTCCCATCCTGCTCCCATCCCGGCTCCATCCCGTTCCAATCCTGCTCCCGTCCCGTTCCCATCCCACTCCCATCCCGCTCCCATCCCGCTCCATCCCATTCCCACCCCGCTCCCATCTCGCTGCCATCCCGCTCCCATCTCGGCTCCCATCCCGTTCCCATCCCGACTCCGTCCCGTTCCCACCCCGCTCCCATCCCGCTGCCATCCCGTTCCAATCCTGCTCCCATCCCGGCTCCATCCCGTTCTAATCCCGCTCCCATCCCGTTCCCATCCTGCTCCCATCCTGGCTCCATCCCACTCCCACCCTGCTCCCATGCCGCTCCCACCCCGCTCCCATCCCAGCTCCATCCCGCTCCCATCCCGCTCCCATCCCGTTTCCATCCCATTCCCATCCCACTCCCACCCCGTTCCCACCCCGCTCCCATCCCGCTCCATCCCGTTCCCATCCCGCTCCATCCCGGCCCCATCCCGCTCCCATCCCCCTCCCATCCCGTTCCCATCCCGCTCCATCCTGGTCCCATCCCGCTCCCATCCCGTTCCCACCCCGCTCCATCCCGCTCCCATCCCTTTCCCATCCCGCTCCATCCCGGCCCCATCCCGCTCCCATCCCCCTCCCATCCCGTTCCCATCCTGGCTCCATCCCGCTCCCATCCCGCTCCATCCCGTTCCCATCCCGGGCCCATCCCGCTCCCATCCCACTCCCATCCCGTTCCCATCCCGCTCCATCCCGGCCCCATCCCGCTCCCATCCCCCTCCCATCCCGTTCCCATCCCGGCTCCATCCCGCTCCCATCCCGCTCCATCCCGTTCCCATCCCGGGCCCATCCCGCTCCCATCCCGCTCCCATCCCGTTCCCATCCCGCTCCATCCCGGCCCCATCCCGCTCCCATCCCCCTCCCATCCCGCTCCCATCCCGTTCCCATCCCGCTCCCATCCTGGCTCCATCTAGCTCCCATCCCGCTCCATCCTGTTCCCATCCCACTGACATCCCGCTCCCATCCCGCTCCATCCCGTTCCCATCCCGGCCCCATCCCTTTCCCATCCTGCTCCCATCCCGGCTCCATCCTGTTCCTATCCCGCTCCCATCCCATTCCCATCCCACTCCCATCCCGCTCCCATCTCGTTCCCATCCCGCTCCCATCCCGTTCCCATCCCGCTCCCATCCCGCTCCCATCCCGCTCCCACCCCGTTCCCACCCCGCTCCCATCCCGCTCCATCCCGCTCCCATCCCGTTCCCATCCCGTCCCCATCCCGCTCCCGTCCCCCTCCCATCCCGCTTCCGTCCCGTTCCCATCCCGCTTCCATCCCGGCTCCATCCCGCTCCCATCCCGCTCCGTCCCATTCCCATCCCGGCCCCATCCCGCTCCCATCCTGCTCCCATCCCGTTCCCATCCTGCTCCATCCCGGCCCCATCCCGCTCCCATCCCCCTCCCATCCCGCTCCCATCCCGCTCCATCCCATTCCCATCCCGGCCCCATCCCGCTCCCATCTTGTTCCCATCCTGCTCCATCCCGGCCCCATCCCGCTCCCATCCCCCTCCCATCCCGCTCCCATCCCGTTCCCATCCTGCTCCATCCCGGCCCCATCCCGCTCCCATCCCCCTCCCATCCCGCTCCCATCCCGTTCCCATCCCGGCTCCCATCCCGGCTCCATCTCGTTCCCATCCCGCTCCCATCTCGGCTCCCATCCCTTTCCCATCCCAACTCCGTCCCGTTCCCATCCCACTCCCATCCCGTTCCCATCCCGCTCCCATCCCGTTCCCATCCTGCTCCATCCCGGCCCCATCCCGCTCCCATCCCCCTCCCATCCCGCTCCCATCCCGTTCCCATCCCGGCTCCCATCCCGGCTCCATCTCGTTCCCATCCCGCTCCCATCTCGGCTCCCATCCCTTTCCCATCCCAACTCCGTCCCGTTCCCATCCCACTCCCATCCCGTTCCCATCCCGCTCCCATCCCGCTCCCATCCCGTTCCCATCCCGTTCCCATCCCGCTCCCATCCCGTTCCCATTGATACAGAGGGTTGACCAATGTACAGGGGGGTAGTACAGGGATATTGTACAAGGGGGTTGTACAGGGGGGTTGTACAAGGGGGTTAGAGGAATTTGCTTGCTTAAACAAAAGTATTGTCTGTTGTAAATGCCTGCTGAGCAGAACAAAGGCACCTGGTCCTATTGATAAGGAAAAGCAGACACCTGGTCCTATTGGTAAGCAGCTATTGATAAGGAAAAGCAGACACCTGGTCCTATTGATAAGCAGCTATTGATAAGGAAAAGAAGACACTTGGTCCTATTGATAAGCAGCTATTGATAAGGAAAAGCAGACACTTGGTCCTATTGATAAGCAGCTATTGATAAGGAAAAGCAGACACTTGGTCCTATTGGTAAGCAGCTATTGATAAGGAAAAGCAGACGCCTGAATCTACTAACAAGGGGAGAAGCAGATGGTTTATGGCTGGGATACCGGGCCAAACCCTGAGGCCATATGTGAAGACTGAAAGGTGAAAAGTGCAAGGAGAGGAAGACTCATTTACTTCATCTTGAAGACCCCTACCCACAGGAGGAAGACTCAGTTACTTCATCTTGAGACCCCTGCCCATGACCAGAGGGGGCGATGCGCAGGCGCGGAGGACCTTCTGGCTCATTATAATACGAAGCGGGGATAGGACATGAATATGTATAGGCGTGTTGTGCAACCTTATGAATATGTATAACTTTAGAGGATAAATGTAGAGGGAAACAACACTGAGGTACGCATGACTGAGGAATTGTCCCCGTGCGTCTCAGCGCTGAATAAAAGCATACCTACTTTACAACTTCTAACAAGTTGTGGAGTTTATCCGCGCATCACCATCCCTCTCCCATCCCTCTCCCATCCCGCTCCCATCCCGTTCCCATCCCGTTCCCATCCCTCTCCCATCCCGCTCCCATCCCGTTCCCATCCCACGTTTTCCTTTCCACATCCCCCCCCCACCCCCTCCTCTGCTCCCCCCAGTCTCGGCGCGCCCGGCCCCTTCCCGCCGTCCCCTCCGTGGCGCCGGCTCTGACGTCATCCCCCCGCGCCGCCCGCTGTCATGGCGGCGGTGCAGGCGGAGGGTCCTGTCGAGGGCTGGAGCTCACCCGCGTCTGCCCCGGGAGCAGGGTCAGGCCCCACAGCTCTGCTCCTGCCAGCGCTGCCGAGCCCTGCACTCACTCGATGGTGCCATCGGAGCGCCCCACACAGCGCAGCACGGGCTGGGCCGTTGCTCTGGCTCCGGCAGAGGCACAACTGCCTCGGGAAGCTGCCAGCGAGCAACGAGAGCTGAGAAGCGGCTGCAGAAGGGCTCTGCTGTGGGGCTGAAAGCCAAGGGTGCTGCAGGGAAAGGAAAGGAAGGGAAAGGAGAGGAGAGGAGAGGAGAGGAGAGGAAAGGAAAAAGACTGCAGAGCCTCAGCCCTTGGGCTTCCTTCAGAGGAGGTGGCGGTGCTGCCCTCCATCCTGGCTGTTCTCCAGGCCTGACCTGCCCTCAGGGGGCTGCAGGGGCCTCTGCCGAGGCCAGCAGCAGAGACAGGATGTTCTGCACAAATGTCTGCCCCTGATCCTGGGCCTGACTCGGTGCTGAGAGCTCTTCTGCAGCCAAATGGGGATCGTGTTTTGCAGTCACGCGGTCACAGCCTGGTTTGGGGTGGAAGGGACCTTAAAGCTCACCCAGCCCCAACCCCTGGGTGCCCAGTGGCCATGGGCACGATGCTGCCGCCATCACCAAGCCGTGGCGGTCGCTGTGGATTTGCCCGTTGTGATGGGGCCTCCACGGTGAGCGTGGGCTCTTTAAGGAGCGAGAGCCTTGCAGAAGAGACCCCTCTCTCAGGAGGCTGCATCTCCCGTGGCTGCCCTGCGCATCCAGGTACGTGTTCTTTGACTTTGCAATCCTGTTTTAGTGTTGGCCTCAAACACATTGTGGGTGCAAAGCAGGAGCCGTCTGTGTGCAGGAGCTGCTGGTGTCAGAGGAGATGAGAAGGTGTCAGGGCCCACCGGGCTTAAAAGCGTTTATATTAGTGTGTATAATTTGTAATGATAATACATATGTTACCGTTAAAGTCATTCAGAAAAACTAAGACACATACACACACACACACACACACACACATATATGTCTGAGCCTGTAACGCTGTGGCAGTTCTGTAAAGTCCACTTGCCAGCAGTCTTGTGGACAATTGCCTTTGTCGTTCCAGGTGGGGGGCCTCTTAGCATCGTAAACGAGGTTCACACTTCTTTATAACACTTTTATAATTCCAGTCATTTGCATACTCAGAACTTGGAGCTTTAAAGCCTCAGTCATTGATTTTGTTCCCCCTTGTGTTGCCTGGTGGTTTTCTTCTCATAAGAGGTTGGGCAGCTATCACTTGCCTGTTTGGTGTAACCCACCATCCTTCATCGCGTTTCTTGGCTCCTAAGACTAGGTAATTTTCCATCCTCTGTTTGATAACTTGGAACTTCATTATCCAAGCTGTGATACTGATGAGGCAATATTAATGAAAGGTCCCCACCCACAGCTTCTTTGGCTGCTTTGTCAGCAATGTGATTACCGATATTCACTGGAGTGTTATCAAACTGATGTGCCTTAAAAGCAAATTTTGACTTTCTGACAATTTTGGAAGTCTCAGTAGCACCACCAGCTCAGCTTTCTGTGCTGATGTGTTGGGGGAGGAGGAATGCAGGGCTTTAGTGTCTCTTATGTTTGGTTTAGCTCTATTATGTTATGGTCTGTAAACAGTTGTGAGTCAGCTCTCCTGCTTCTGGATCTGTTGTCTAAACCACTGCTGGTTCTAAAGGTTTGATACTTTCAACTCTACGTCCTCTTGTCATAGAAGCGCAGCCTGCCTGGGGAAAGCCACTGACTACTTTTCTGTTCCAGAGTGGTTATTAGCATGTGAAGTACAAATACAGACCATTTTTGTCCCAATGTATTCAATACATTTTTCTGTTAGAGGCTCTAGTTCTTTTCTTGCTTCCAGTTTTATAGGATACTGTTTCTGTCTTAGCAGTGTGATGTTTGGTTTTAGAAGAATAGTTACTGCTGCTGCATCTCGTGATTGTCCTGGTGCTCTGGCAGCCCATATTTGCAGATATACCCGCTTCCTCTGGGATATCCGGCTCAGTACCTGGTTTCTGTAACATAAAAACTCGGGCCTCCACAGCCTTTTCATCAGGAACATGTACCTGAATTTTCTTTCTTTAACCCTAATTGCTGCATGTAATTTACTCAGTGTGCTGTTATCCAATAGCAGCACAGGGCACTCAGGCATGCAAAGGAATTTATGGGTCAACATCTGTTTGCCAGTTTCTCAAATGTAAAGGAAGGCCGGGTTCCTGTCCACCTGTGGCACCAGTGCCTGAAGCTGTTTGTTTGCTTATTTGCCCTTTACAAGTATTTATAACAGAATAAGTAGTTTCTGTTTCTACAAGAACTTTTACCTTCTCATTCCCCAACCTAACTGTAGCCAGGGGCTCTGCTGGGGTGGGATTCAAATCTTCCCCCACTCCTCCTCAGTCTTCCTCTAAAGTAATAATTCTCTCTGCCTGTCCTGACGTTCCACTAAATCTCCGCTGTTTATTTTGATTCTGAGGGCATTTTCCCTTTGAGTGCAACCTGTGGAGTCTGTTCACAAACCTTTCCATGTAATCCTTGTTTCCTCCCCTCCCTTTCTTGGGGGATAGCTACAGGCAGCAATTTTTCTCTCTCTTCTTTCCCCTAAAGATTCCAGTTTTACTCTGGAGCTTATCTTATGCTCCCTGTCCTGGGTTCAGCAGTAGCAGTCATTTTTCTCCTTCTTGGTAGCTGGTGCAGTGCAGTGTTTTGACTTTCGGCCTGGGAACAGAACTGATAGCGATGTTTTGGTTTGGCCAAGGACTTTGTGAGCCTCATGCTCTGCCAGGGAGGAGGGGAAGCCAGGAGGAAGCAGAGACAGGACACCTGACCCAAACTGACCAAAGAGCTATTCCATACCACAGCACGTCATGCCCAGGATGTAACTGGGAGTTAGCCGGAAGGGCTGGGAGACTGCAGGGTTGGAGGAGGTATCGGTCGGAGCTTGGTCGTGCTTGTGGGGGCGAGTTATCGGTCAGCTGGTGCTGAGGTGTTGTATTCTCTTCCCTTGTTATTTCCTTTATCATTATTATCATTGGTGGTAGCAGTAGTGATTTGTGTTATACCTTAGTTACTAAACTGTTCTTATCTCAACCCGTGGGAGTTGCATTCTTTTCGATTCTCCTCTCCGTCCCTCCGAGAGCAGGGGGAGGGCAAGAAAGGGGGGGGAAGTGAGCGAACGAATTACCTGACTGGGTTTAAACCACGACACTCCTGCATATATATTAACAGATTCCTAGTTGAAACCTGACACACTATAACCCACAAAACACAATATTGTATTATATTAATAATTGTATTAATTCTATCAATAATATATATATTAATAATCAGGGACTGAAAGCCCTCCCCAGTACCATTGAACCATTTGAACCATTGCAGAGAACTTGCACCAGAGCAATATTGGTCCGACTGTGATAAGTCTCCAAAGCCACATCCATTATTTTTACCAGATCACATTGGTCCTCCCCCTTAAGCTTTTGTACCTTTTTCCTTATGTTTTCCATGGATTGACTTTTTGTTAACTGGCCTAACTCTTTCCTTCCTTCCTCTGATTCGGGATCAATATTAGTATATTTAGACATCACCTCTTTTAATCTTCCCATGAATCCAGCAGTTGATTCATTTACATCTGGCTTTATTTCATATAGCTTAGACCAGCTCACTGCCTTGGGGACCGCATTCCTAGTACTGACTAAAATCTACCTCCGATATTGTTTCAAAGCTTGCCTGTCCCAGTTAGGATTGGGTTAGGAATGTGAAGATTCACTGTACCTATCGCTGTGCCTGCTGTTATTTGTTGCTCTACTGCGGTCCGAGCCGTACGAATAATCGTATTTCTGTCAACACTCTGAAAGCATGATGTGTAATTACCAGCCACTTGTTTCCAACTCTTCAAATCTACAATGGTAAAGGGAATCTTCATCATGAGCAGACCATCATTGAGCACAGCTTGTCTTAAAGGTGCAGTCACAGTTTCGCCTCATTTTCCCCTAGTTTGCCTTGCTGTAAGGCAAAATCCTTCAGCCCGACCCCCCTATATCTCAGGTGCCTGTGCTGGTGCTTGTGCTTGATCCTCATTGTCAGCACCTTCAGCCCCATTATTCACAATACCCCTTCTCCAGGGGCCTACCATCAAATCCAAATCCTCCTCCACATTCCTCAGATGTTTAGTGCATAACTGCCCTGTGGTGCACAAAGACCAATAGCATTTAAGCAAATTTTAGTGTCTTTCTCCAAGGACAATACTGACAGGTCCTGGAGTGCAAAATAAAAACTGCAATCCTTTTGCTGTTCCAGATGATATCTCAAAGTAAAAAACATTTCTGCATAAGCTACTTCATCCCACTTTCCTTCTCGTCTCAAGAATGACATGTGACAGGATTTTACCAGAGTCTCCTGAGTAACCGAACCCCTCGGGGCTCCACCGCTTTGTTCCGGTCTCCCGAGTGACTGAACTACGCAGGGGTTCACCGATTTGTTTGCAGTGTTGTGAAATGCAACCCAGTGGGGATTTCTTCAAGCCCCCCTTTGGAGGCAGTGGTACCCATGATCCTGACCTCCACCAAATACCAAAGTCCAGACAACCCAAACTAAACTGCCTTTTACCCACCGCGCAGGGCGTCCCTCTCTGCCTTACGTGGAAAGGGGCCAAAAAGAATGCCTTTTTAAAGACATTAAATCGGGGTCTCCCCGAGGTCCCGCGTTGGTCCTTCAGGCAAACTCCCCCGATGCCAGCGGGAAGGTCCCAGGGACTCCCCGGATCCATGGGAAACACGGCTGAGTGTCCCTGTTCAGGCGCCAAATTGTTACCCTAAAAGTCGGTCAGAGAAACTCTCTAAGGCTCAATTTGGACTTTCAGAAAGCAGCATTCTTTATTGCAGCGCTGGGCGCACACACGAATCCTTTCACAAGGGTGAGCACACCTGGTACTTGCCGACAGTAGCTCTATATTTAACATACTCATGCATATTCACAGCTTTTCCAGCAACTGGTTCTAATATTTGCATCCTAATTACGCATGCGCTTTCTTGCTGAGTGGGGTCTTTGGTGGGCACCGATAGTCTTCCTCACTGTGTTTACTGAATGACCTCAGTGCTTGCTCAAGCTCGCAAGGTCCTAGTGCCCAGTCAGCAGTTGCTATGTCCTTGCTTCTGCTCTGTTCCGGTCTCGCCCCATGCTGGGCACCGCTCTGCTGTCTTGAAGGCTGGCATCCGTGGTCTTATTTACTGTCTCCTTAGGTGTTACCAGTCCCATGATGTTCCTTCCCCCATCAGCCAAACCTTCCTTTCTCGCTACATGTTAGTAAGGTAGAACAATTTGGCCTATTCTCCTATGCTAAAGGCGCACACACTGTTGTTAGTGTAAGATTTAAGGTTACAACGCAGTGACCACAGGGACACGCTGGGGACATGGTGACCGTAGGGACATGGTGGGTCACATGGAGACCATGGGGACACAGACATCACAGTGACCATGGGGACATGGGGACCACAGGGGTGGCTGATTCTGGAACACCCCATGTTAAGGTGTGCAAGGCCACAGAACCCCTGCATCAGCCCTGCATGATGGCTCCAGGGTTTGTGGGGAGCTTCCAACCTCTGCCTGGGAGTCCCTGTTCCAGAGGCACCCACAGTTCCTCTGGTTGCTGCAGCCCTGGTTTGTCTTGGGAACTGGAGCAGTTACTTGGTGTGAAGGGTTTCAAGGCTGCCTGGGGAGGCAGCGGGACTGGTGCTGGCCTCAGGGCTGAGCTCCCATCCCCTGGTCAGGCAGCAGGGCTGGTGCTGGCCTCAGGGCTGAGCTCCCATCCCCTGGTCAGGCAGCAGGGCTGGTGCTGGCCTCAGGGCTGAGCTCCCATCCCCTGGTCAGGCAGCAGGGCTGGTGCTGGCCTCAGGGCTGAGCTCCCATCCCCTGGTCAGGCAGCAGGGCTGGTGCTGGCCTCAGGGCTGAGCTCCCAGCCCCTGGTCAGGCAGCAGGGCTGGTGCTGGCCTCAGGGCTGAGCTCCCAGCCCCTGGTCAGGCAGCAGGGCTGGTGCTGGCCTCAGGGCTGAGCTCCCAGCCCCTGGTCAGGCAGCAGGGCTGGTGCTGGCCTCAGGGCTGAGCTCCCATCCCCTGGTCAGGCAGCAGGGCTGGTGCTGGCCTCAGGGCTGAGCTCCCATCCCCTGGTCAGGCAGCAGGGCTGGTGCTGGCCTCAGGGCTGAGCTCCCATCCCCTGGTCAGGCAGCAGGGCTGGTGCTGGCCTCAGGGCTGAGCTCCCAGCCCCTGGTCAGGCAGCAGGGCTGGTGCTGGCCTCAGGGCTGAGCTCCCATCCCCTGGTCAGGCAGCAGGGCTGGTGCTGGCCTCAGGGCTGAGCTCCCATCCCCTGGTCAGGCAGCAGGGCTGGTGCTGGCCTCAGGGCTGAGCTCCCAGCCCCTGGTCAGGCAGCAGGGCTGGTGCTGGCCTCAGGGCTGAGCTCCCAGCCCCCTGGGTGGTGTTTTGGCTGGGATAGAATTAATTCTCTACCCTGTATCTGGTGCAGTGCTGTGTTCTGGCTTTATTGTGGCAATTAACACTGGTAACACACTGATGGTTCAGTTGTTGCTCAGCAGCACTTACCCTGATCAAGGACTTTTCAGTCTCTCACGCTCTGCAGTGTGGAGGGCACAAGAAGCTGGGAGGAAGCAGACAGGACACCTGACCCAGACTAGCCAAAGGGGTACTCCATCCCACAGCACGTCATGTCCAGTACAGAAACTACAGGGAGTCACCTGGAAGGGATGGGATTGGGTCAGGCTGGGTGTCGCTCAGTGGGTGCTGAGCAATTACATTGGGCGTCACTGCTGGTTAGCATTTTCCTTTCCCCTGTTTAGTTTTATGCCCTGTCCCTTTTAAACCACAACAGTTGTACAGGAGCAAAGTTTGCTGTACAGCTCTTAATAGTGATTTTAGTGATGGAAGATTTTACCTTTTCTGTTGTTGCTCCAGGTTTGGTTTTTCACTTATTTTCATGACTTTGTTCTTGTTTTTTTTAAAGAGCTCTGGCTGGTGGGTGAGTTATTTCTCTCTTCATAATTCCTGCAGGTTTCCAACCCGTGCCTCGCTCCTTCAGCTGCTGATTGCCAGGTTTTCCACGTGGGTCCTTCCCTCCGTGTGTGTCCTGTGCCTGTCCCGGGTCTGTAGCGTTGTCAGCAGCCTGGCGGAGGTGCGGAGCGGTTCCTGCTCCCCAGCTCCCTGTGGCCGTAGTTGTGGTCGCTGCCGTTTCCCTGCCATGGACAGATTCTCAACCTGCAGCTGAGGGTTGTTTTCCACAGGGCGGTCTTGTCTGGAGCTGGGGCACGGGGAGCTGGCCCAGCCGGTCTGCGCTGTCGGGTCGGGCCGTGGGACCGCATGTTGAGTCGGTGGGATTTGTGCTCACAGTTAATAGTGCACAGTGTAGGGAACACAGGAATCTGGTTTGTTTTTCATGCGGATTGAAACAAAAGGAAGCACTTGATGGGATGGAGCCATCCCTGTATTGTGGGGTTGCGGGATGAAGAATGCTGCGAGCGTGCGGGGTAGCACAATGTGGCTGGCTGCAGGGCCTGGAGGTTTTTCTCCCACTGAGACCGAGTCTGCGGCTCTGGCAGCAGAGAGCAGAGGCTGGTCCCCCCGCGGTGACTCCCGGAGCACCCCTGGGTGCCCAGTGGCCATGGGCACGATGCTGCCGCCATCCCAAAGCCGTGGCGGTCGCTGGGGATTTGCCCATTGTGACGGGGCCCCCACGGTGAGCGTGGGCTCTTTAAGGAGGGAGAGCCCTGCAGTAACCGGTGCAGAGGAGAGCCCTCCCCTCCCTCGGGAGGCTGCATCTCCCGGGGCTGCCCTGCGCATCCAGGTCCGTGTTCTTTGACTTTGCAATCCTGTTTTAGTGTTGGCCTCAAACACATTGTGGGTGCGTGCTGTGAAGGGAGGAGAAGCTGTCAGGAGATGAGCTGGTGCCATCCCAGCTGTAGGAGCAGGGGATGGATGGGTGAGGAGGAGGCACTGGGTTTGTTCATGTGCTTGGAGCTCCCCTCTGCCTGCAGAGGTGCTGGGGGTGAAGCAGGAGCCTTCTGTGTGCAGGAGCTGCTGGTGTCAGAGGTGCTGAGAAGGTGTCAGGGCAGGGGAACTTCCACCTCCCTGTCAGAGCCTGGGGGAGTGAAAGGGTCACCCCAGCTCCCAGGAACACCCCTTAGTTGCATTCCCCGCCCCGGGCAGAGGGATGAGCTCATCGCCAGCATCCTCACATGTATGATTTAGGGGGACTCCCCCAGGTGCACCCACAAAATCTGGCAGGGTCCCCCATATCTCATGTTTCCACCTCCCCAATGATCTGTGGGTGATCTCCCTGATGTAGCCCCTGCTTGAAGCCGCCATTGGTCCCCCAAATTACTCTGTCCCCTACAGAGCTTGAGCACATTCCCATGAACCTCCTAATCCCCCTAAACCTCCAGTTCCCTTCTGAAGCCCAGATCCCCCCCATTTACTGCCATGGGCCAACAGGAGCACTGAAGAGTCAGGGTACTTTGGGTCAAATGTAACCCCTAGTTTTGGGACACTGGCTGTTCCCCAAATCCCTGCATCACCCCGGGGAGCTTTGGGGATGTCCCCCAGTGCCGAAATCCCCTCTGAACCCCCAAACTCTTCCCCTCAATGCATCTCCACCCTGAGAGAATGTTGCTCACCCAAAAGCGACTCAGGGTGCCCTGGGACCCAGGAACATGGGAGATCTCCCAATATGTTGTGCCTCCTACAGCGTGTTTTGGCCCCCCCCCCCCCGAACCTCAAAATGTTCCTTGAACCCTCAAATCCCTCAGAACACCCAAATTCCTTCTGCTTGTGTCAGCGGGGCTCCCTAGGGCATTCAATGAGAATCGGCTGCCCTGGGATTGATGGACCCCCCCATTCTTGGTAGACGGGGAGTCCCTCAGAAAACTTAGCCATCCTGAAGAGTTCTGGGGACCAGCCTGAATCCCAAAATCCTCCCTGCATCCCCCCAGACCCAAAGCCCACAGCTCCAAAGCCGCCCCGGCTCAGCACAGTGGCACAGACTTGCTAAAAAAGGGGTGTCCCAACAAGTGGTGTTCCCCCAACACCTGCCCTGGGGGCCCATCAAGATGCGAACACACAGGGGGGACCCCAACATTGCTTTTGGTTCAGTAGTGAATGAAGTGGGCCAGAGGGGGTGGATCCCCCAAAAGGGGCACCCCAATAAAGGGGCAAACCAAAACCACGCTGCACCCCAAAGGGCCCTGGAAGCACCCAAAGCAATCGTGGTGCCCCCTAAATCCTAGGGTAACCCCAAATCTCCCTGAAGCAGGACAAAAGCAGGCAGGACCCCCAAGTGGGGGCCTGGGGCAGCACAAAAGTCACCCACACCCTTCCATCACCCTGGCCCCCCCAGATGAACCCAGGGACCCAAAATCCTGGAGGGGCTCCACCAAACACCCACCCCCAACTGAGGGTACCCCAGAAAAGCTGCTCCCCCCCTCCAATGCCACCCAGCCCCAAATTGCTTCTTGTTGCTCCCAAACCACACCTCATGGGGCACCCCAGCTCCCCCATCTCTGGTATCAGTGAGTTGGGGGGGGCAGCCCCAGAGTGGGGGTTGCCTAATTTGGGATGTCCCATCAAAAGACCAAGGAGGTGTGGTGGGGGATGGAGGGTAGGAAGCTCTGCAGAGGGATCTGGGCAGGCTGGATCCATGGGCTGTGGCCAATGTGTTGAGGGTCAAGAAGGCAAAGTGCAGGGTCCTGCGCTTGGGCCACAACAACCCCCTGCAACGCTCCAGGTTTGGGGAAGAGGGGCTGAAAACTGCTCATGGGAAAGGAGCTGTGGGTGCTGATTGATGGAGCTGAACATGAGCAGCTTGTGCCCAGGCAGCCAGGAAGCTCCCAGCATCCTGGCCTGGATCAGCACCAGTGCGGCAGCAGGGCCGGGGCAGTGGTTGTGCCCCTGCACTGAGCACTGCTGAGGCCGCACCTCGAATCCTGGGTTCAATTCTGGGTCCTTCACTACAAGAGAGACATTGAGGTGCTGGAGGGGGGCCAGAGAAGGGCAGTGGAGCTGGTGCAGGGCCTGGAGCACAGGGGTGATGGGGAAGGTCTGAGGAACCTGAGGGGTTCAGTCTGGAGAAGAGAAGGCTCAGGGGGGACCTGATTGCTCCCTACAACTGCCTGACAGTAGGATGGAGCCAAGAGGGGCTGGGCTCTTCTCCCAAGGAACAAGGGATGGGACAAGAGGAGACGGCCTCAAGCTGCACCAGAGGAGGTTTAGATGGAGCTGTGGAACAATTTGTCCAGGAAGCTAGGGACCAGGTTAGAAAAGCTGAGGCCCAGTTAGAATTAAAATAGGCTAGGGAAGTTAAGGAAAACTGGAAGGAATTCTTCAGGTGCGTAGCAAATAAAAAACAGACTCAGGAAGCTCTCAGGAGAACTGGCTACACAGGATTTGGAGAAGGCTGAGGTTCTGAATGACTTCTTTGCCTCAGTCTTCACTGGCCAAGGCTCTGACCGCACCACCCGAGTCTTGGAAGGCAGACGCAGGGACTGTGAGAATGAAGACCTTGCGCCCACTGTAGGAGAGGAACTGGTTTGAGACCATCCTAAAAATCTGAACGTGCACAAGTCCGTGGGTCCTGATGAGATCCATCCGCGGGTCCTGAAGGAGCTGGAGAATGAAGTTGCGAAGCCGCTGGCCATCGTATTTGAGAAATCATGGCAGTCAGGTGAAGTTCCCGATGACTGGAAAAAGGGAAATATAACCCCCATTTTCAAGAAGGGGAAAATGGATGACCCGGGGAATTACAGAGCAGTCAGTCTCACCCCTGAGCCTGGCAACATCTTGGAGCAGATTCTCCTGGAAGGCATGCTAAGGCACATGAAAGTCAACAAGGTGCTTGGTGACAGCCAGCAGGGCTTCACTGAGGGGAAATCCTGCCTGACCAATTTGGTGGCCTTCTATGATGGGGCTACAGAACTGATGGACAGGGGTAGAGCAGTTGATGGCATCTACCTGGACTTGTGCAAAGCGTTCGACACCGTCCCACACGACATCCTTGTCTCTAAATTGGAGAGACATCAATATGATGGACGGACCACTTTGTGGATAAAGAACTGGCTGGATGGCCGCACACAAAGAGTTGTGGTCAATGGCTCAGTGTCCGGCTGGAGACCAGCAACGAGTGGCGTCCCCCAGGGATCGGTGTCGGGACCGGTCTTGTTCAACATCTTTGTCGCTGCCATGGCCAGTGGGATTGAGCGCGCCCTCAGCAAGTTTGCCGATGACACCGAGCTGTGTGGTTCGGTTGATACCCTGGAGGGAAGGAATGCCATCCAGAGGGACCTCGACACGCTTGTGAGGTGGGCTGATGCCAACCTCATGGAGTTTAACCATGCCAAGTGCAAGGTCCTACACCTGGGTCGGAGCAATCCCAGGCACAGCTACGGGTTGGGCAGAGAAGAGATTCAGAGCAGCCCTGCGGAGAAGGACTTGGGGGTGTTGGTTGATGAGAAAATGAACATGGGCCAGCTTCAGTGTGTGCTTGCAGCCCACAAAGCCAACCGTATCCTGGGCTGCATCAAAAGGAGCGTGACCAGCA
Source organism: Pezoporus flaviventris (assembly GCF_033815535.1). NCBI lineage: Eukaryota > Metazoa > Chordata > Aves > Psittaciformes > Psittacidae > Pezoporus > Pezoporus flaviventris. The sequence goes on along the minus strand of NW_026893311.1, from coordinate 7,170 downwards.
GGTCGAAGGAGGTGATCCTGCCCCTCTGCTCTGCTCTGGTGAGACCTCACCTGGAGCATTGTGTGCAGTTCTGGTGTCCTCAACATAAAAAGGACATGGAACTGTTGGAACAAGACCAGAGGAGGCCACAAGGATGATCAGGGACTGGAGCACCTCCCGTATGAAGACAGGCTGAGGAAGTTGGGGCTGTTCAGCCTGGAGAAGAGAAGGCTGCGTGGAGACCTCATAGCAGCCTTCCAGTATCTGAAGGGGGCCTATGGGGATGCTGGGGAGGGACTCTTCATTAGGGACTGTAGTGACAGGACAAGGGGTAACGGGTTAAAACTGAAACAGGGGAAGTTTAGATTGGATCTAAGGAGGAAATTCTTTCCTGTGAGGGTGGTGAGGCACTGGAATGGGTTGTCCAGGGAGGTTGTGAATGCTCCATCCCTGGCAGTGTTCAAGACCAGGTTGAACGAGGCCTTGGGTGCCATGGTTTAATGTGAGGTGTCCCTGCCCATGGCAGGGGGGTTGGAACTGGATGATCTTAAGGTTCTTTCAAACCCTAACTATTCTATGATTCTGTGATTCTAAAATCAGCCCCAAAACACCCCAAAACTAACTTGTCCTGCTTCTCCAAGGAGATAGAGGGTCAGAGCCTCAAAACAGCCCCAAAACAGCCCCAAAACAGGACAAAACCACCCCAAAAACACCATGTCCTGCTTCTCCTGTGGATACGGGGTCAGAGCCACAAAACAGACCCAAAACAGCCACAAAACATGACAAAAACCAGGCAAAAAACCAGCCCAAAACACACATAGCAAACTCCAAAACAGGCCAAAACCACACCAAAATCACCTTGTCTTGCTTCTCCTATGGGATACAGGGTCAGAGCCCCCAAACAGACCCAAAACAGGCCAAAAACACTCAAAACCCACCAAAAGAGACCCAAAACAGTCCAAAACCTCCTTATCCTACTTCTCCAATGGGATGCAGGGTCAGAGCATCAAAACAGAACAAAAACAGGACAAAAACAACCCTAAACACCCCAAAACCCAGCCCAAAACCACCTAGTCCTGCTTCTGCTATGGGATACAGGGTCAGAGCCCCCAAAAAGCCCCCAAAAAGAGAAAAAAGCATTCCAAAACCACTAAAGCAGCCCCAAAATACCCCAAAACCACCCTGTCCTCCTTCTCCTATGGGATACAGGGTCAGACCCCAAAACACCCCAAAACCAGGACAAAACCACTCCAAAACCACCTTGTCCTGCTTCTCCTTTGGAATAGAGGGTCAGAGCCCCAAACAGACCCAAAACTGCCTCAAAACACCCCAAAAACCACCCCAAGACCACCTTCTCCTGCTTCTACTATGGGACACAGGGTCAGAACCCAGAAACAGCCCCAAAACAGGACAAAAACAACACAAAACACCCCCAAAACCACCCTAAAGCCACGTAGTCCTCCTTCTCCTTTGGGATACAGGGTCAGAGCCCCAAAACATCCCAAAATCAGGACAAAACATCCTCAAAACCACCTTGTCCTGCTTCTCCTATGGGATACAGGGTCAGAGCTGCAAAACAGCCCTAAAAAACGCCAAAAACAACCAAAAACACCCCAAAACCACCCCTATGGTGGTTTGCTTGTCCTGCTTCTGCTATGGGATACAGGGTCAGAGCCCCCAAACAGCTCCAAAACAGCCCCAAAACAAGCGAAAACCAGCCCAAAAGACACAAAGTAAACCCCAAAACAGGCCAAAACCAGCCCAAAATCACCTTGTCCTGCTTCTCCTGTAGGATACAAAGTCAGAGCCCTGAAACACACCCAAAACACACCCAAAACGACCCCAAGGTCACATTTTCCTGTTCTCCACTGGGACACAGGGTCAGAACCCGAAAACAGACCAAAAACAGGACAAAACACAAAACCATTCCAAACCAACCTTAAACCACCCTAAAACCACCCCAAAATCACCTTCTCCTGCTGGATACAGGGTCAGCGCCCCAAAACAGACCAAAACCAGGCCAAAAACAACCCAAAACACGCCAAAACACACCCCCAAACCACCTTGTCCTCTTTCTCGTATGGGATGCAGGGTCAGAGCTCCAAAACAGATCCAAACCAGCCTCAAAACACCCCAAAAACCACCTTGTCCTGCTTCTGCTGTGGGATACAGGGTCAGAGCCCCATAACATCCACCAAAAAGAGAAAAAAATACCCCAAAACCCTAAAACAGCCCCAAAACACCTCAAAACCACCCTGTCCTGCTTCTCCTATGGGATACAAGGTCAGACCCAAACCACCCCAAAACCATCTCCAAAACCCCCAAACAAACCCAAAACCAACTTGTCCTGCTTCTCCTATGGAACACAGGGTCAGAGCCCCAAAACAGGCCAAAACCAGGCCAAACCACCCCAAAAACAACTTGTCCTGCTTCTCCTATGGGACACAGGGTCAGCACAGGGTCAGAGCCTCAAAACAGACCCAAAACAGGCCAAAAAAAGCCCCAAACACCCCAAAAACCAGGACAAAACCACCTTGTCCTCCTTCTGCTATGGGATACAGTGTCAGGGCCCCAAAAAAGACCTAAAACAGAACAAAACCACCCCAAAACAACCCCAAAACCACCTTGTCCTGCTTCTCCTATGGGATACAGGGTCAGAGCACCAAAAAAGACACAAAACATGACAAAAATAGGACAAAACCACCCCAAAACCACCTTGTCCTGCTCCTCCTGTATGATACAGGGTCAGAGCATCAAAACAGACTCAAAACAGGCCAAAAACTGGAAAAAAACATTCCAAAACACCCAAAGCAAGCCCCCAAACAGGCCAAAAGCACGCCAAAACCACCTTGTCCTGCTTCTTCTGTGGGGTACAAAGTCAGAGCCCCAAAAGTGACTCAATACAGGACAAAAACAACCCAAAAAACGCCAAAACCACCTTGTCCTGCTTCTGCTGTGGGATACAAAGTCAGAGCCCCAAAACTGACTCAAAACAGGACAAAGACGACCCAAAACACGCCAAAAACCACCCCAAAACCACCTTCTTTTGCTTCTCCTGTGGGACACAGGGTCAGAGCCCCAAAACAGACCCAAAACAGGAAAAAAACAACCCAAAACACCCCCTAAACAGCCCAAAACCACCCTGTCCTGCTTCTCCTATCACATACAGGGTCAGAGCATCAAACAGACCCAAAACACGCCAAAAAACAGCCCACAACACTCCCAAAACCAGGACAAAAGCACCTTGTCCTCCTTCTGCTATGGAACACAGGGTCAGAGCCCCAAAACAGGCCAAAACCAGGCCAAACCACCCCAAAACCACCTTGTCCTGCTTCTCCTATGGGATACAAGGTCAGAGCCCCCAAAACAACCCAAAATAGAAAAAAAAAGAGGCCAAAACCAAGCAAAAAACCCCCAAACAAACCCCCAAAACAGGCCAAAAGCACCCCAAAATCACCTTGTCCTGCTTCTTCTATGGAACACAGGTCAGAGCCCCAAAACAGGACAAAACCAACCTAAAACCAGCCCAAACCACCTTGTCCTACTTCTGCTGTGGGATACAGGGTCAGAGCCCGAAAACAGACCCAAAACAGGTCAAAAACACTCCAAACCCCCTCCAAACACCCCAAAACCACCCCAAACCCACCTTGTCCTGCTTGTCCTATGGGATACAGGGTCAGAGCCCTAAAAAAGACCCAAAACAGACCAAAAACAAGCCAAAACACCCCAAAAACGACCCCAAGGTCACATTTTCCTGCTTCTCCTATGGGACACAGGGTCAGAACCCCAAAAAAGCCCTAAAAGAGGACAAAAAAACCCCCAAACCTTCAAAATCACAACGAAACCACGCTAAAATCACCCCAAAATCACCTCTCTTGCAGGATACAGGGTCAGAGCCACAAACCAGACCCAAAACAAACCAAAACCAACCCAAAACACCCCAAAAGCCACCCTAAGGGCAACTTGTCTTGATTCTCCTATGGAACACAGGGTCAGAACCCCAAAACAGCATTAAAACAGGACAAAAGCAACCCAAAATGATTCAAAACCACCCCCAAACCACGCTAAAACCACACCAAAATCACCTTCTCCTGCTTCTCCTCTAGGATACTGTGTCAGAGACCCAAAACAGACCCAAAACTGGAAAAAACAAGCCAAAACACGCCCAAAACCAACCAAAAACCACCTTGTCCTGATTCTCCTATGGGATACATGGTCAGATCCCCAAAAGAGACCCAAAACAGACCAAAAATAACCCAAACACCGCAAAACACCCCAAAACCACCTTGTTTCGCTTCTCCTATGGTATACAGGGTAAGAGCCCCCAAACAGCTCCAAAACAGGCCAAAACCAGTCAAAAACCACCAAAACAGCGCAAAACCACCCCAAAACCACCCTGTCCTGCTTCTCCTATGGGATACAGTGTCAGACCCCAAAAACACCCCAAAACCACCTTGTCTCGCTTCTCCTATGGGATACAGGGTCAAAGCCTCAAAACAGCCACAAAACAGGCTAAAACCAGTCAAAACCCACCAAAACAACCCCAAGACACACCAAAACCACCTTGTCCTGCTTCTCCTATGAGATACAGGATCAGAGCTCCAAAAGAGACCCAAAAGAATCTCAAAACACCCCAAAAACCACCCCAAGGCTACCTTGTTCTGCTTCTCCTATGGGACGTCAGAACCCCAAAACAGCCCTAAAAGAGGACAAAACCAACCCAAAACCATTCAAAACCACCCCGAAACCACCCTAAAACCACCACAAAATCACCACCTCCTGCTTCTCCTGTGGGATGCAGCATCAGAGCCCAAAACCAGACCCAAAACAGGCCAAAACCAACCCAAAACACCCCAAAACCCAGCCCGAAACCACCTTGTCCTGCTTCTGCTATGGGATACAGTGGCAGAGCCCCCAAACAGCCCCAAAACAGGACAAAATCAGTCAAAAACCCCCCAAACAGCCCCCAAACCAGCCTCAAACCCACCTTGTCCTGCTTCTCGTATTGGACACAGGGTCAGAGCAACAAACAGAACCAAAAAAGGACAAAAACATCTCAAAACCACCTTCTCTTGCTTCTCATGAAGAATACAGGGTCAGAGCCCCAAAACAGCCCCAGAAACGGCCAAAAAAAACAAAACACCCCAAAACCCAGCCCAAAACCACCTTGTCCTGCTTCTGCTATTTGATACAGGGCCAGAGCCCCAAAACAGCCCCAAAACAGGCCAAAACCAGACGAAAAACAGACCAAAACACACAAAGCAAACTCCAAAACAGGCCAAAACCACCCCAAAATCACCTTCTCCTGCTTCTCCTGAGGGATACAAAGAGCCCTGAAGAAGACATAAAACAGAACAAAAACAACCCCAAAAAAATCCAAAACGCCCCTAAGGTCACATTTTCCTCCTCCTCCTATGGGACACAGGGTCAGAACTCCAAAACAGCCCTAAAACAGGACAAAAAAACCCAAAACCATTCAAAACCTCCCCTAAACCACCCTAAAACCACCCCAAAATCAACTTTTCCTGCAGGATACAGGGTCAGAGCCCCCAAACAGCCCCAAAACACCTCAAAACCTCCTTCTGCTTCTCCTAGGGGATACAGCGGCAGGGCCCAAAAAAAGACCCAAAGGACGTCAAAAACAACCCCAAACACCCCCAAAACACCCCAATACCACCTTGTCCTGCGTCTCCTATGAGATACAGGGTCAGAGCCCCAAAACACCCCCAAAACAGGAGAAAACCAGGCAAAAAACAGGCCAAAACACCTAATGCAAACCCCAAAACCACCCCAAAATCACCTCCTGCTTCTCCTCCAAAATCCCCCAAAAGGCCCAAAACACCTCAAAACCACCTTCTTCTGCTTCTGCTATGGGATACAGGGTCAGAGCCTCAAACCAGCCCCAAAAGAGGACAAAAATACTCCAAAACCCTCCGAAAGGCCCAAAACACCTCAAAAACACCTTCTGCTTCTCCTATGGGATACAGGGTCAGAGCCTCAAAATAGACCTGAAATATGACAAAAACATCCCAAAGCCACCCCCAAAACAGTCCCAAAACCACCTTGTCCTGCTTCGCCTAGGGGATACCGGCTCACAGCCCCAAAGCAGACCCAAAACCCCTCAAAAAGCAGCCCAAAACCACCTTGTCCTGCTTCTCCTACGGGATGCAGGGTCAGAGCCCCAAAACAGCCCCATAACACTTCAAAAAACACCCCCAGAACACCTCAAAACCACCCCAAACCACCTTGTCCTGCTGCTCCTATAGGTGCCACCCAGTGAGAACCCAAAACAGCCCCAAATCACCCCAACCCCCCCAAAATGGAACCTTCTGGAGGTCGCTGTGGAGCTGCTTTAGCCTGGCCTCGAGCTGCGACACCTTCTGGGGTAGGTCCAAGGATGGGGGGGGGGGGGGCACTGGGGTGTCCCCAATATGGGGGGAGGATCCCAGACCCACATGTGGGGGTCCCAGCCCCACATACAAGGGGACATGGGGGGGGGGTCTCCATATGGGGGGGAGGGTCTCTGTACCTGATGGGGGGGCGCCCACCCGCGGCCTCTCCGGGGGGGGGTGTCAGGGCTCATCACCGGCTCCATGAGGGAGAGCAGGGACACGGCCCTTGGCACTGGGGGGTGGCACGTCAGCACCCCAAAACCAGACCAAAACAACCAAAATACCACAAAACCAGCCCAAAACAACCAAAATACCCCCAAACCAGCCCAAATCATCCCAAAACCAGCTCAAAACACCCCAAAACATCCGAAAACCAGACCAAAACACCTCAAAACACTCTGAAACACCCCTACCACACCCCAAAACACTCTGAAACACCCTCAAACCAGCCTAAAATATTCGCAAAACATCCCAAAACACCCACAAAGCAGTCTCAAACACCCCAAACCACCCCAAACAGCCCTGAAACAGCTCAAAGCACCCCAAAACCAGCCCAAAACCCCCTCCACAACAGTTTAACACCCCAAAAACATCCTGAAACAACCCCAAAACTCCATGGTACCCCAATCAACCACGGGCATCTCCATCCCTCCCTACACTGCTGGCACCCCTAAATGACCCCAAACCCCATCTTTCTTGAGCCCCATAAGGAAGGGTGCCCACACCCAGCATGTTGGGGTGCAGGGATGCTGCTTTGGGTGACAGCCCCAGCTCATGGCCCTGCAGCAGGCTCTCCCCA
>NW_026893310.1:0-39319 GCF_033815535.1 Pezoporus flaviventris | reverse complement strand
GGTGCCCTTCACCCCATGGGACCCCCCTTTCCATGGGACGTGGACCATTTCCATGAGCACCCCTTGTCCCCAAGGAGCACCCTAAGGCCTCGCCTCGGCTCGCACCCCCCTCAGCACTGCCCCATCTCCCTGGGACACCCCATTTTCCCCTTCACCCTCCTCAATGGACACCCCAAACCCTTCTGGCACGTCCCAACGGGTGTCCTTCCCTATTGCCACGGGACACCCTCGAGCACCCCTTGGCCCCAGGGAGCTCCACCCCCCTTCACGAGCATCTCACTGTCCCCTTCACCCCCCTGGAACCTCCCCCGGGGGTGTCCTTCACCCCATGGCCATTCCCCCCAGCACCTCAAGAGCATCCGATGGCCATGGGGGACCCCCTCGGGCACCTCTTGTCCCCAAGGAGCACCCCAGCTCCTGCCAGCCCTGCCCTGGGGCTCACCGGGAGCGCGCCGGCAGCTCGGGGTTGAGGGCGCAGGCGCCGATGCCGAACTGCTCGAGGAGCAGCTTGAGGCGGTAGCAGCGGGGCAGGGAGGACACGAAGAGCAGGGCCCGGCCGCGCAGCACCCGCAGCCGCAGCAGCGCCACCAGCACCAGCACCTTGTCCTCGGCCGTGCCGCAGCGCAGCACCAACTGCTGCAGCTGAGCCGGGCCCGGCAGCGGGGCCTGCGCCGGGCACAGCCGCACCTGCACCGGGAACCGCGGAGCTGCCGTGACCCCAACGGGCTCTGGGCTGGGGGCAGCACCTCTGTGCCCACAGACCTGCTGCTGCTCCCCAAACCTGACCCTGCAGCCCCAAAAACTGCCCCTGCCCCCCCCGAACCTGCCCCTGCCCCCCCCGAACCTGACCCTGCCCCCCCAAACCTGCCCCTGCCCCCCCCGAACCTGCCCCTGGCCCCCCCAAACCTGACCCTGACCCCCCGAACCTGCCCCTGCAGCCCCAAACCCGCCCCTGCAGCCCCAAACCCACCCCTGCAGCCCCAAACCCACCCCTGCAGCCCCAAAACCAGCCCCTGCCCCCCCAAACCCGCTCCTGCCCACCCCAAACCCGCCCCTGCCCATCCCAAATCTGACCCTCTGCCCCCAAACCTGCCCCTACCCCCCCCAAACCTTCCCCTGGACCCCCCAAACTTCCCACTGGATGCCCCAAAGCCACCTCTGATCCTCCCCCCCCCCCCCGACACCTCAAATCTCCCTTCTGACCCGCCAAACCTGCTCTCGGACCCCCAGATCCTCCCCTGGACCCTCCAAACACCCCCCCAGACACCCCAGAGCTGCCCCTGGAGCCCCCAAACCTCTCCAGACCCCTAAAACCAGCCCAAAGACCCCCCCAAAACTCCCCCCTTGCCCTCACCGGGTTGTGCAGCACCAGCTCCTTGAGCGCCTCCACGTCGGGGCTGAACGTGGCCGACATCAGCAGCGCCTGATAGATCTTGGGGAGGTGGCTGGGGGGGGCACAGGGGGGTCAGCGCCAGCCCTTACCCCATGGGGACCCCCGCATCCCAGCCCTTGAACCCCGCTGTGCCCCCCAAAACCTTGGGCCCCAACCCCTGACTGTGCCCCCCCCGCTCTCCTGCCCAAGCCCCATCGCACCCCCCCCGACCCCCAGCCACAGCAGTGCCCCCCCAGGCCCTGTGAGTGCCCCCCATGGCCCCCAGCCCCTCACCAGAGCAGGGCCTTGATGTCCTCGAGGCAGCCGAAGCCCAGGAGCAGGTCGGCCTCATCCAGCACCAGCAGCTCCAGCGAGTGCCGCAGCACCAGGCTGCGGGCAGTGACCTGCGCCAGCACCCGCCCCGGCGTCCCCACCAGCACGTCCGGCTGTGCCGCCACCACGGGCCTGAGACAGCGTGGCACCATGGGGATGTGGGGCTGGGGGGGGTATAGGGGGGCTGGGGGTTGGACAATGGGGTCTGTGGGGTGACATGGGGACACCAAGGGGTGACACGGGGACACTGGGGGATGACACAGGGACACCAGGGAGTGAAATGGTGACACTGGGGGGGTGACACGGTGACAACCGAGGGTGCTGGGGGATGACGGGGTGACACCAAGGGGTGACTGAGTGGCACTGGGGTTGGACACAGTGACAACAAGGGGTGACCCGATGGCAATGAGGGGTGACACGGGGACACCTAGGGGTGACCCCATGGACAATGGGGGGTGACATGGGGACACCTAGGGGTGACCCCATGACAATGGGGGGTGACATGGGGACACCTAGGGGTGACCCGATGGCAATGGGGGGTGACACGGGGACACCTAGGGGTGACCCCATGACAATGGGGGGTGACATGGGGACACCTAGGGGTGACCCGATGGCAATGGGGGGTGACACGGGGACACCTAGGGTGACCCCATGACAATGGGGGGTGACATGGGGACACCTAGGGGTGACCCGATGGCAATGGGGGGTGACACAGGGACACCAAGGGGTGACCCGATGGCAATGGGGGGTGACACGGGGACACCAAGGGGTGACCCGATGGCAATGGGGGGGTGACACGGGGACAACAACGGTGACCCCATGACAATGGGGGGGTGACACGGGGACACCTAGGGGTGACCCGATGGCAATGGGGGGGTGACACGGGGACAACAAGGGTGACCCCATGACAATGGGGGGGTGACACGGGGACACCTAGGGGTGACCCGATGGCAATGGGGGGTGACACGGGGACACCAAGGGGTGACCCAAAGGCAATGGGGGGTGACACCAAGGGGGAGCCGGGCACTCACCGCAGCGCCGCAGGGTCCCCATCCCCCAGCTCGGCCACGCGCAGATCGGTGGCAGCCGCCAAGCGGCGCAGGCAGCGCAGCACCTGCAGGGCCAGCTCCCGGGAGGGCACCAGCACCAGCGCCCGCACGGCCTGGGGCAGAGCCTGGGGAGCCTGGGCACGGGGACACGGGGAGACCAGAGTGAGGGACAGTGAGGGACAGTGAGGGACAGGGAGAGACAGGGAGAGACAGGGAGAGACAGTGAGAGACAGTGAGAGACAGTGAGAGACAGTGAGAGACAGTGAGAGACAGTGAGAGACAGGGAGAGACAGTGAGGGACAGTGAGAGACAGTGAGGGACAGTGAGAGACAGGGAGAGACAGTGAGAGACAGTGAGACACAGTGAGAGACAGGGAGAGACAGTGAGGGACAGTGAGAGACAGTGAGGGACAGTGAGAGACAGGGAGAGACAGTGAGAGACAGTGAGACACAGTGAGAGACAGGGAGAGACAGTGAGGGACAGTGAGAGACAGTGAGGGACAGTGAGAGACAGGGAGAGACAGTGAGAGACAGTGAGACACAGTGAGAGACAGGGAGAGACAGTGAGAGACAGTGAGGGACAGTGAGAGACAGTGAGGGACAGTGAGAGACAGTGAGGGACAGTGAGAGACAGGGAGAGACAGTGAGAGACAGGGAGAGACAGGGAGAGACAGGGAGAGACAGTGAGAGACAGTGAGGGACAGTGAGAGACAGTGAGAGACAGGGAGAGACAGTGAGAGACAGTGAGAGACAGTGAGAGACAGGGAGAGACAGTGAGAGACAGTGAGAGACAGGGAGAGACAGTGAGAGACAGTGAGGGACAGTGAGAGACAGTGAGAGACAGGGAGAGACAGTGAGGGACAGTGAGAGACAGTGAGGGACAGTGAGAGACAGGGAGAGACAGTGAGAGACAGTGAGGGACAGTGAGAGACAGTGAGAGACAGGGAGAGACAGTGAGAGACAGTGAGAGACAGTGAGAGACAGTGAGAGACAGTGAGGGACAGTGAGAGACAGTGAGGGACAGTGAGAGACAGGGAGAGACAGTGAGAGACAGTGAGACACAGTGAGAGACAGGGAGAGACAGTGAGAGACAGTGAGGGACAGTGAGAGACAGTGAGGGACAGTGAGAGACAGTGAGGGACAGTGAGAGACAGGGAGAGACAGTGAGAGACAGGGAGAGACAGGGAGAGACAGGGAGAGACAGTGAGAGACAGGGAGAGACAGGGAGAGACAGGGAGGGACAGTGAGAGACAGTGAGGGACAGTGAGAGACAGTGAGGGACAGTGAGAGACAGTGAGGGACAGGGAGAGACAGTGAGGGACAGGGAGAGACAGGGAGAGACAGGGAGGGACAGTGAGAGACAGGGAGAGACAGTGAGGGACAGGGAGAGACAGTGAGAGACAGGGAGAGACAGGGAGAGACAGGGAGAGACAGGGAGAGACAGGGAGAGACAGTGAGAGACAGGGAGAGACAGTGAGAGACAGGGAGAGACAGGGAGAGACAGGGAGAGACAGTGAGAGACAGGGAGAGACAGGGAGAGACAGGGAGGGACAGTGAGAGACAGGGAGAGACAGTGAGAGACAGGGAGAGACAGTGAGAGACAGTGAGGGACAGTGAGAGACAGGGAGAGACAGTGAGAGACAGTGAGGGACAGTGAGAGACAGGGAGAGACAGTGAGAGACAGGGAGAGACAGTGAGGGACAGGGAGAGACAGTGAGGGACAGGGAGAGACAGGGAGAGACAGTGAGGGACAGTGAGAGACAGTGAGGGACAGGGAGAGACAGGGAGAGACAGTGAGGGACAGTGAGGGACAGTGAGGGACAGGGAGAGACAGTGAGAGACAGTGAGGGACAGTGAGAGACATGAGAGCAGTGAGGGACAGTGAGGGACAGTGAGGGACAGTGAGAGACAGTGAGAGACAGTGAGAGACAGTGAGGGACAGTGAGGGACAGTGAGGGACAGTGAGAGACAGTGAGGGACAGTGAGGGACAGTGAGAGACAGTGAGGGACAGTGAGAGACAGTGAGGGACAGTGAGGGACAGTGAGGGACAGTGAGAGACAGTGAGGGACAGTGAGAGACAGTGAGGGACAGTGAGAGACAGTGAGAGACAGGGAGAGACAGTGAGAGACAGTGAGGGACAGGGAGAGACAGTGAGGGACAGGGAGAGACAGTGAGAGACAGTGAGAGACAGGGAGAGACAGTGAGGGACAGTGAGAGACAGTGAGAGACAGTGAGGGACAGGGAGAGACAGTGAGGGACAGGGAGAGACAGGGAGAGACAGTGAGAGACAGGGAGAGACAGTGAGAGACAGTGAGGGACAGTGAGAGACAGTGAGGGACAGGGAGAGACAGTGAGGGACAGGGAGAGACAGTGAGGGACAGTGAGAGACAGTGAGGGACAGGGAGAGACAGGGAGAGACAGTGAGGGACAGTGAGGGACAGTGAGGGACAGGGAGAGACAGTGAGAGACAGTGAGGGACAGTGAGAGACAGTGAGAGACAGTGAGGGACAGTGAGGGACAGTGAGGGACAGTGAGAGACAGTGAGAGACAGTGAGGGACAGTGAGGGACAGTGAGGGACAGGGAGAGACAGGGAGAGACAGTGAGGGACAGTGAGAGACAGGGAGAGACAGGGAGAGACAGTGAGGGACAGTGAGGGACAGGGAGAGACAGTGAGGGACAGTGAGGGACAGTGAGAGACAGTGAGGGACAGTGAGGGACAGTGAGGGACAGTGAGGGACAGGGAGAGACAGTGAGGGACAGTGAGGGACAGTGAGAGACAGTGAGGGACAAGGAGACACAATGTGACACAGTGTGAAACAGTGCAACACAGTGGGAAACAGTGTGATACAGTGCGACACAGTGGGACACGGGGGGGGGGGACAGTGAGACACAGTGGGACACAGTGGGACACAGTGAGACACAGAGTGAGACACAGTGGGATACAGTGCGATACAGTGTGACACAGTGCAACAGTGCGATACAGTGAGACAGTGCGACACAGTGCGATACAGTGCGACAGTGCGATACAGTGCAACAGTGCGACACAGTGCGATACAGTGCGACACAGTGCAACAGTGCGACACAGTGCGACACAGTGCAACAGTGCGACACAGTGCGACACAGTGCGACACAGTGCAACAGTGCGACACAGTGCGACACAGTGCGACACAGACACAGTGAGACACAGTGGGATACAGTGAGACACAATGAGACACAGTGCGACACAACGAGACACAGCAAGACACAGTGCGACACAGTGGGAAACAGTGGGACACAGTGAAACACAGTGTGACTCAGTGGGACACAGTGGAGCACAGTGGGACACAGTGAAACACAGTGCAACACAGTGAGACACAGTGAGACACAGTTGGACACAGTGAAACACAGTGAGACACAGTGGGACACAGTGCGACACAGTGGGACACAGTGAAATACAGTGTGACTCAGTGGCACACAGTGAGACAGAGTGCAACACAGTGGGACACAGTGGGGCACAGTGGGGCACAGTGGGACACAGTGCGACCCAGACACAGTGGGGCACAGTGTCACCAGACCATGGAGCCCCGTACCCCCCGTTTCCCCCCCCAGAGCCCACCCCTCCCCTGTACCCCCAGAGCCCCGGTGCCCTCCGGAGCTCTCTTGCCCGCGGAGCCCCCCCCCCGCCCCGCTCCCCGCTCACCTCCCTGCCCCGCAGGAGCAGCTGCAGCACGGGCAGGCCGTAGGCTCCGGTCTTGCCGGAGCCGGTCCTGGCGCGCACCAGCAGGTCCCGGCCCTCCAGCGCCAGCGGAATGGCCTCGGCCTGGATGGACGTGGGGGAGCCCCAGCCCAGCTCCGCCACCGCCTGCGGGGCCGGCCCGGGGGTGACCGCGCTGCGCCCGCGCCCCGGGGCTCAGCCCCTGAAGGACCCCGGCACCGAACCTCCCCGGCCCCGCAGACCCTCCCGGTGCCCCGAACCCCGCTGTCCCCCCCCACTCCCCCCAGCAATGACCCCAAGGCTTCAGTGCACCCCAAGCCCTGGCTGTGCCCCCCATGTACTGCCCCGAACCCCGCTTTACCCCATATCCCCCTCCAAGCCCTGGCTGTGCCCCCCATGTACTGCCCGGGCAGTGCCCCACAGCCCCTGTACCCCATATCCCCCCCCAAGCCCTGGCTGTGCCCCCCATGTACTGCCCGGGCAGTGCCCCACACCCTGCTGTACCCCATCTTCCCCAAGCCCTGGCTGTGCCCCCCATGTACTGCCCCGGCAGTGCCCCACAGCCCCTGTACCCCATATTCCCCCCCCCAGGCCCTGGCTGTGCCCCCCATGTACTGCCCCGCACCCCGCTGTACCCCATATTCCCCCCCATCGCCTCATGCCCCAACCCCAGGCACCCCAAGCGCTCTCAATGGGCTCCTCTCCCCCCAGAGCACCCCACTGCCCCATTCGCCCCCCCCCCAGGACCCCCGGTGACCAACGGACCGCACGGTACCGGCCCTTTGCGGCCTCCCTCACCCCCAGGGACCCCCGAGCCCCCTCCCCACCGTGGCTCCCCCCACCCCGGTGCCGGTCCCGCTCCCTCCGCACCCGCAGGAGCCGCGGGTCCAGCCCCATGTGCTCGAACCGCGCCGCCGGCCCCTCCGCCGCCGCCATGCTGGGCTCCCGCTCACCACCGACACCGTGCGGCGCGCCCAGAGCGGCTCAGGCCGCCGCGCCGCCCCCTGGCGGTGGAGGACTGAGCACCCCCCGCATATTAAAACCGCACCAATGGACCCCAAAACCGCTTTATTTCCCCCAAAAACGGCAGCGCGGACCCCCCCCCCCCCCCCCCCCCACGCTGTGGGAGCCCCCCCGGGGGGTGCTGGGGGGCTCTACACCAGCTTCTTGGCCTCGAAGAAGCTCTTGAGATGCCTCATCTGCCAGATGCCGGTGAGGATGAGGATGATGGTCTGGGCGATGGACCACCACAGCACGCGCTGGTTCGTGCTCTCGCTCGTCATGCGGAAGCGCTCCTCCCGGTACTGAGCACGGGAATAAAGCGTGGGGTGGGGTCACGGGAGGGGGAAAGCGGGGTGTCCTGTCCCCCGTCCCCCCCCCGACCCCGCACCCCGCTCCTCACCCGCTGGTAGTTCTGCTCCTTCTGGATCTGCTCGACCTGGTCGAGGAGCTGCCGGGCGCGGAGCTGCAGCTCCGTCAGCTTGTCCTTGGCGGCGATCTCGGGGTAGTTGTTGGTGTGCTCCCCCACCTGGATGTCGAGGTGCACCCGCTGCGGGGCGCAGGGGGTCAGGGCGCGCCGGTGCCACCGGTACCCCTGCCTCGGGGTGTCCCCGGTACCCCCGCTTCGCGGTGTCCCCATGCCCGGTCCCCACTCACCAGCTTGCCGCCGGCGAACAGTGCCATGCGGGTGGAGTTGGAGTGGAGGCAGATCTGGTGCTCCCCCGGTGTGTGCGACGTGAAGGTGAAGCGGCCCTCGGAGCCGTACTGCCGCGACAGCACCACCTGCACCGCGACACCGCACCCGCTGCCGAGGCACCCGCAGGGAACCCTTGGCCTGGCTTGGAAGGGACCCCAGGGACCCCCCACCCAGCACAGTGGGCACCCCGGGGACCCCTACTCAGGCACAAAGGCACCCCAACCCAGCAGGCACCCCAACGGTGGGCACCCGAGCACCCCAAGCACCCCCCACCTTCCTTTACAAGCACCCCAAGGACCCCCTGCCCTCGTTCAAAAGCACCCCAGGGACATCCCCCCATGGGTACCCATGCACCCCAAGGGGCCCCTGCCCTGGTCGATGGGTGCTCCGTGCACCCCAAGCACAATTTGCCTTCTTCTACCAGCACCCAGGGGACCCCCTGTGCAGGACCAAAGGCACCCCGGGGACACCCCCCCCTCCCTCCACGCACCACAGGGACCCCCGCAGCCCCATGGCTGCCCCATGCACACCCCCCAGGCACTCACTTTGCCGTCGGGGTCCTTCACCTCCACGTGCATGCCCAGCCCCGGCGTGGAGGGCAGGAACGACTCGGACTGCTTGTCCCAGAGCTGCGTCCGGTAATTCCCTGCGGAGAGCGGGGCATCGGACCGGGACCGGGACCGGCGCCATCCCCCGGGGATGGGGAACCACCCCCCCCCCGGCTCCGGGCCCCCCCGCCCGCACCGATGACCATGGTCTCGTCCGGGATCTCCTCGATGAAGCAGCGCTTCTCGGTCTCTCCGATGTGGAAGTACAGCCCCTGCCCGCCCGCCGCCAGCAGCACAGCCACCACCGCGGCCCGCAGCGCCCCGCCGCCCGCCATGGCCCGCGCCGCTCGCACTGCGCATGCGCAGCACCCTCCCCATTGACACATCCGCGTTCCGGTGGCGCAGCGAGGAGGGCGCTGCTCCTCCAGCGATGAGGTTGAGGGTTCGAGACCCCCGTGCGCCGGCTCCGACGGGAGCGGTGACCCCCGGTTGTGTCCGTCGCCCCCCGTGTGCCCCGTCCCCGCTGTGTGTTTGTCCCGCGTCCCCCCCCCCCGTTCCGAGCCGTGCCGAGCCCGCAGCGGGGCGGAACCAGCGCTTCCCCCTCCGCTAG
The DNA here is from genome assembly GCF_033815535.1 of Pezoporus flaviventris. NCBI lineage: Eukaryota > Metazoa > Chordata > Aves > Psittaciformes > Psittacidae > Pezoporus > Pezoporus flaviventris. The sequence goes on along the minus strand of NW_026893310.1, from coordinate 30,016 downwards.
CGGTGAGGCAACAGCTCCGCCGCCTCCTCCTTCCTTCCGCGCCCCATGGGTGAGCGCGGACCCCCGGGAGCGGGAGGCGGCGGCGGCGGGGCCCTGGCGCGCAAACCCGCGCTCGCCCTCGCCCTCCTCCTCCTCTGTCTCCGCGCAGAGCCCGAAGCCGCCGCGCCCGCCCCGCGGCCCCGCGCAGTGCTCCGGTACCGGTGAGTGGCGCTGCGGGCGCGGGGCCGCGCGGGGCGGAGCGGGGGGGGGCAGCGGTGTCCGCGCTGTCCCCGCAGGATGCGCGACGTGGACCACAAGAGCCTTTACCTGCGCGACGGGCGGCTCGTGGCCGGGCACCTGCAGGGCGCCAACGCGGCGCGGGAAGGTGAGGGGGGGCCCTGCGGATTGGGGGGCGCGGACACCGATGGGGACCCCCCCTCGGGGCGCGCCCTGACGCGGGGGGGGGGCCCCAGAGGAGGTGTTTTGGGTGCCCAACCGCGCCTTCGCGCCCGCCCGGCTGCCCCTCGTCATGGGCATCCAGAACGGGTCCCGGTGCCTCGCCAGCGCCCCCGGGCCCCGGCCCAGCCTGAGCCTGCAGGTCAGCCACCGCCAGCGGGGGGGCACCAACGGGGTGGGGAATCAATGGGGGCAGCACGGGGGGTATCGATGGGGACACCGTGGGGGCACCAATGGGATGGGGGCATCCATGGGGATACCAAGGGGATGGGGACATCAATGGGGACACCACTGGGGATGGGGATATCGATGGGGACACCATGGGGGCACCAATGGGATGGGGGCATCCATGGGGATGGGGATATCTTGGGGATACCAAGGGGATGGGGCGACTTCAATGGGGATGGGGACACCGATGGGATGGGGACATCAATGAGGACATCATTGGGGATGGGGATATCGATGGGGACACCATGGGGGCACCAATGGGATGGGGGCACCATGGGAGAGGGATACCAAGGGGATGGGGACTTCAATGGGGATGGGGACACCAGTGGGAAGGGGACATCAATGGGGACATCTTTTGGGATGGGGATATCAATGGGGACACCATGGGGGCACCAATGGGATGGGGGCATCCATGGGGATGGGGGCATCATGGGGATACCACAGGGATGGGGACATCAATGGGGACATCATTGGGGATGGGGATATCGATGGGGACACCATGGGGGCACCAATGGGATGGGGGCATCCATGGGGATGGGGATATCTTGGGGATACCAAGGGGATGGGGGGACTTCAATGGGGATGGGGACACCGATGGGATGGGGACATCAATGAGGACATCATTGGGGATGGGGATATCGATGGGGACACCAATGGGATAGGGGCATCAATGGGACACCACTGAGATGGAGACACCAGCAGGGATGAGGATATCACTGGGGACACCAGTGAGCATGGGGACACCACGGGGACGGGGACATCAGTGGGGACACCGAGGGCGATGGAGATGGGGACACCAATGGGATGGGTACACCAGTGGGCATGGAGACACCACAGGCACGGGGACATCAATGGGGACACCAAAGGGATGGGGATATCAATGGGGATAGGGACACAAAGAGATGGTAACACCATGGGGACACCGCTGGAGCACGGGGACGTCATTGGGCATGGGGACATCGATGGCGACGTCATTGAGGATGGGGATATCGATGGGGACCCCATGGGGGCACCAATGGGATGGGGGCGTCCATGGGGATGAGGACACCAGTGGGAATGGGGACATCATGGGGACCCCTTGGGGAAGGGACACCACGGGGCCCCCAAAGGGAGGAGGACACAGTGGGGAGGGGGACAACAGGGGGAAGAGGATACCAAAGACATGGGGGCACCACGGGGACACTGTGGGGATGGGGACATCGATGGGTACAGCAAAGAAATGGGGACATGAAAGGGATGGGGACGCCCTGGGGAGGGGACACCACGGGGCTGGGGCGACCGCAGCCCCCGCTCTCGCGGTCCCCTTTCCCCGTGCCGCTGCCCGGTCCCATCCCGGTCCCTCCCCGGTCCCTTCCCGGTCCCATCCCGGTCCCACCCCGGTCCCACCCCGGTCCCATCCCGGTCCCATCCCGGTCCCACCCCGGTCCCATCCCGGTCACCCATCCCGGTCCCATCCCGGTCCCGTCCCGGTCCCACCACGGTCCCTTCCCGGTCCCACCACGGTCCCATCCCGGTCCCTCCCCGGTCCCATCCCGGTCCCGTCCCGGTCCCATCCCGGTCCCGTGCCGGTGCCGCCGCAGGACGCCGACATCCGGGAGCTGCCCCGCGCCGGGGCGGCCTCGGCCGCCTTCACCTTCTTCCGCTCGTACCGGGCCGGGCTCTGGCGCTTCGAGTCGGCCGCGAACCCCGGCTGGTTCCTGTGCACCTCGGCGCGGGGCCACCAGCCCCTGGGGCTCTCCCGGTGCCACGATGCCAGCACCCGCCTCGACTTCTACTTCAGCGCCGCCGAGTGCCCGGAGCCCGGCACCGGGGACCGGGACCCCCCCGTTGGGGACCGGGACCTCCCCCCGCTGACCCCGGTGACGCCCGGGCCAATAAAGCTGCCGAGGGCACCGGTCCCGTGTCGGGGGCTCCGCGTCCCGGGCTCGGGCGGCTCCTTCCCGGAGCGGGGGACGCTGGAGACGCTCCAGCCCCGGCGTGTCCCGACCGGCACCGGGAGACGGGAACGGGGATCACGGGGATGGGGTGGGGACGGCGGAGGGACGTGGGAACAGGGGGACAGGGAGACGGGGGTGTGGGGACAGGGGGGAGACACGGGGACATTGCAGGGACGGGGCGTGGGGACAGGGGACACAGGGGTGTCTGGAGGCAGCTCTATGGGGACACGGGGATATAGGGGGGCACGGGAACATGCGGGCATCGCAGGGACAGGGGGATGCGGCGCACGGGGACACGGTGCCCCCGGCCCGGTGGCAGTGGAGGGGACACAGGAGAGCCGAGGGGACCCCGGGACACGGCGGGACACGGGCACCGGGTGAGGTTTCACCATCCCCGGCCCTGCCCAAAGCGGTACCGCCCAAGGCCAGGGCCGGGCTCTGCTCCCCCGCTCTATAAGAGCCGGAGCCACATCCCGGGACACGCTCGGGAACGCGGGGAATCATCGGGAACCGCCCGATCGGGAACGAGCCGGGTCCTGCCCGGCAGCGGCTGCAGCGCGTTCACTCTGGAGCCGACTGAGAGCAGCGGCCGGTGAGGGGGGACGGGACGGGGACGGGATGGGGATGGGATGGGGAGGGGATGGGGACGGGATGGGGAGGGGATGGGGAGGGGATGGGGATGGGATGGGGACGGGATGGGGACGGGATGGGGAGGGGATGGGGATGGGATGGGGACGGGATGGGGAGGGGATGGGGACGGGATGGGGACGGGATGGGGACGGGATGGGGAGGGATGGGGATGGGATGGGGACGGGATGGGGAGGGGATGGGGACGGGATGGGGAGGGGATGGGATGGGGACGGGATGGGGACGGGATGGGGACGGGATGGGGATGGGATGGGGATGGGATGGGGAGGGGATGCACTTGGGATGGGGACGGGATGTGGATGGCATGGGGACGGGCTGGTCCCATCCCTCCCCCGGGATGTGGCACCAGCGGGCGCCCGCCCTCACCCCAACCTGTCCCTGTCCTCCCCGGGGCAACAGCGGGGCCGAGGGGCCCCGGGGACCCCAGGAGGGGTCCTGGCCCCTGCAGCACCCGATGGGGGTCTCGGCGGAGCCGGGCGCGGGCCCCGGAGCCGCGCCGGAGTCTGTCATCGACCCCGACATGGAGGCCTTGTTCGATGAGTTCCTGGGGAAAGGTAGCGCCGGGGGCGCAGGGACACGGACCCACGGTGCCCGTCGCCGTGTCCCTGCGTCCCCGTGTTCCATGCGATGTCCCCTTATCCCTGTGTGTCCCCTTCCCGTGCCCCCACGTCCCACATCCCCCAGTATCCATCACACCTGTGTCTCACATCCCCATCCCCGTGTCCCTGTGACACCCCCGTCCCCACATCCCTGTGACACCCCCATGTCCCCGTGCGCCCGTGACACCCCCATGTCCCCCCGTCCCTCACACCCGTGCCCCCCCTCCCCACGTTCCAGTGATGCCCTCCTGCACCCACGATGTCCCCTGCCCCCCCCATGCCCCTGACACCCCCCGTGCCCCCCCCCGCTCCCCGCAGAGCTCTCGCCGGAGCTGACGGGGCCCTCGGCGGCGCCGCCGCTGCCCCGGGGCCGGCCCCACCACTTCGTGCTGCGGGACACGGAGCAGCGCGGGCTCTGCCTGCGCGGGGGGCGCCTGGTGCCCACCCCCCTGCAGGGAGCCAGCGCCGACCAGGAAGGTGCGTGCCGGGGGGGGGGGGGGGGGGGGGCCGTGCCCGCTGCCCCCCCGGCCCACGCGGCCCCTCCGTGTCCCGCAGAGATCTTCAGTGCGGTGCCCAACCCGCACCTGGAGCGCCGGCGCTGCCCCCTCATCGTGGGCATCCGGGGGGGCAGCCAGGCCCTGTCCTGCACCCCCGGCCCCGAGCCCCGCCTGCAGCTCGTGGTGAGGGGGGGGCGCAGCCGGGGGGGGGCACCTTGCTATGGGTCAGCCCAAGAGGGGGAATCCCAAGGTTGAGGCACCCATAGGGGGAGCACCCGCATGTGAAGGCACCCATATGGGGAGCATCCCAAGGTGGGGGCACCCATAGGTGGAGCACCCCAAGTTTGAGGCACCCATAGGTGGAGCACCCATAGGTGAGGACACCCATAGGGGGCGCACCCCAAGGTGAGGGCACCCATAGGTGGAGCACCCTAAGGTGAGGGCACCCACAGAGGGAGCACCCCAAGGTTGAGTCACCCATAGGTGGAGCACCCACTTTAAGGTGAGGGCACCCACAGGGGGGCACCCCAAGGTGAGGGCACCCCTAGGGGTCAGCAGAATCTTGCTCAAGTTGGGGGCACCCTGGGCTGGGGGGGGGGGGGCCTAGAGCTGGGTCCTCCCTGTCCGGGGACCCCCGATCAGGCTCAGCCCAAAGCCGCCGCACCCCTGACCCCCCCCCCCCCCCCCGCACGGTGCCCCCGGAGGAGCGGTCCCGGGGGGGTCCCCGCGGCCGTGCCCCAGCGCTGCCCCCCCGCAGGACGCGGCGCTGCTGGAGCTGTTCTCGCTCGGGGCGGGGGCCTCCCCCTGCACCTTCTACAAGAGCTTCGGGGGCTCCACGCACAGCTTCGAGGCGGCCGCGTGCCCCGGGGCCTTCCTCAGCACCGCGGGGGGGCAGGAGCTGGGCCTGGCCCCCCCCCACGGCGCCACCGGCTTCTACCTGCACCGCAGGTGACCCCCGGCGGGGGCAATAAAGAGATGGAACCGGCCCGGAGCGTGGGGGGGGCGGGACCAGGAGGATGGGGGCGGGGCCACGCGGGGCGGGGCCGGGAGGGGGCGGGGCCAGCTGCAGACACGCCCCGCGCCGCGCGCCGGCGGTGCCGGTAAGGGGGGGGTGAGGGAGGGATCCGGAGACCCCCGAGACCGGGGGGAGCCCCCGTGACCTCTGGGTGCCCCAAGGACCCTGGGGTCACCCCGCGCCCCCCGGGGTCACCCCCCAGGAGCCCCCCCCCAATCCCCGCGGGGGTTCCCCATTGACCTCCTCCCCCCCACCCCGAGGCCCCTTCGCAGCCTTTGGGGTCCCCCCCCCCTCCTTTGGGACCCCCCCTCCCTTTCCCCGTTCCCCTTCTCCCGCTGGTGGCTTCTCCGGTGCCTGCTCTGGGGTTGTGCCGCGCTGCGCCCGACGCGGAAGCGATGTGTGGGGCGCGCTGTGGGGCGCTGCCCCCAGCCGGGTTCCTGCCCCGGGGGCCCCGGCGGTTGCTTCCCCCCCCTCGGAGGTGCCCCCAGACCCCTCCCCGTGCCCCGGGCACTTCCTCCCCCTCCTTCCTCTTCCTCTTTCCTCCTCTGGTCCCTCCCCCCCCCCCCCGTGTCCTCTTCCTCTTCCCTCTCCCCCTCTCCCTTCTTCCTCCTTCTCCCTCTTCCTCCTTCCTCCCTTCTCCTCCCCCCCGCAGCCCCCTCTCACCCCTCTCCACTCCCACACCCAGAAGCCGCAGCGCTGGCACCGGCCATGGGGCTGCCAGGGACCCCCAACACTCCCAACACCACCAGCACCAACAGCAGCACCAACACCATCAGCACCACCAGCACCAGTGACCCCAGCACCAGCAGCCCCGGTAACCCCAGCTCCAGGGTCCTGGCTGCTCAGGACGCCATCGTCTTCTCAGGGGTGGGTGCGGAAGGGGTGACCCCCCCCAGCACAGACACCAGGCTCTCGCCCAAGCCCGTGCCCATGGATGAGAACATCTCCCACGAGCACCAAGGCCCTGGATCCACATCCGGGAGCCGCTTCCCCGTGTCCATGGACGGGAGCATCTCAGCCGTGCCCAGGGATGAAAACATCGCCCACAAGTACCAAGCCCGCGGACCCACATCCAGGAGCATCTCCCACGTGCCCACGGATGAGGACATCTCCCCCGGGTCCATGGCCGTGGGTGGGAGCGTCCCGCAGGAGCACCACGGCCACATCCCCATGGACCGGAGCATCTCCCCCGTGTCCCTGCCCTGGGATGAGACCATCCCGTGGGAGCGGGAGCCAATCGATGACCCCAGGTGGCCCAAGACGACGTGCACAGAGGAGACCAAGACATCCACGTCCATGCCCCGGGGTGGGAGCATCCCGCAGGAGCGTGTGGCCAAGAATGGGGGCATCTCCCCCGTGTCCATGCCCCAGGATGGGGGCATCTCCCCCGTGTCCATGCCCAAGGATGGGGGCATCTCCCCCACATCCATGCCCGTGGGTGCCAGCTCCTCGCTCCAGCACCGGGAGCCCGATGGCAGTGATGAGGAGGATGATGCTGATGAAGGCACCGACAGCGGCTCTGAGGAGGACGAGGATGAAGATGAGGAGGAGGAGCCCCATTTCCACACCAATCCCCTGTTCCAGAGCCCCCCCCGGCCCCCAGACCCGGAGCTCGGTGCCCCCCTGGCTCTGCCCCCCAGCTCTGGGCACTCCCCCGGGCTGTGGCTGCAATGGGGGTGCTCAGACCCCCCTGGGCCCCTGACACCCACAGAGCCCCCCCATAGATCCCCCAGCCCCATAACACCCATAGAGCCCCCCCATAGAGCCCCCAGCTCCATAACACCCATAGAGCCCCCCCATAGATCCCCCAGCCCCATAACACCCATAGAGCCCCCCCATAGATCCCCCAGCCCCATAACACCCATAGAGCCCCCCCATAGACCCCCCAGCTCCATAACACCCATAGAGCCCCCCCATAGACCCCTCAGTCCCATAAAACCCATAGAGCCCCCGCATAGACCCCCCATCCCCACAACACCCATGGAGCCCCCCCATAGACCCCTCAGTCCCATAAAACCCATAGAGCCCCCGCATAGACCCCCCATCCCCACAACACCCATGGAGCCCCCCCATAGACCCCTCAGTCCCATAAAACCCATAGAGCCCCCCCATAGACCCCCCAGCCCCACAACCCCCATAGACCCCGCCCAGCGCCCCCCCAGCCCCACAGATGCCCCACAGCAGCCGCTGGGAGCGGGGTCCCCGCCCCCCTCCCCACCGCGGGGTTCCCCCCTCCCGGGCCATGGCTCTGCCCCGGGCCCCCCCCCCCACCAGGAGCTGCCCCCCGAGACGCCCGCGGAGCCCCCGCCCAGCGCCCAGGGGTGAGGACCCGGACCCGGCCCCCCCGGGACCCCCAACCCCCCCGAGCTCTGCCCTCCCCGTTCCCCCCACTCCCGACCCCCCCCAACCCCGCTTCCCCTTCCCCCCATCCCCTTCCCCCCCCCTTAAGCCCCCCCCATCCCTTCCCACCCCCCAGCCCCGCTCTGCTCCATCCGCCCCCCTTCCCCCCCCCCATTTGACCCCCCCATTGACCCCCCCAATTCCATCCCATTCCCTCCCTTCCATCCCCCCCTTCACCCCCCCACTCCCGACGCCCCACCCCAACCCCCCTTCCCCTTCCCCCCCACAGTTAAGCCCCCCCCATCCCTTCCCCCCCCCAACCCCGCTCTGCTCCATCCCCCCCATCCCCCCCATTGCCCCCCCCCAATTCCACCCCATTCCCCCCCCCCCCCAACCTCTCCCTCCCGCTGCAGGAGCCCCCCGGGGGGGTCCCGCTCCCACGCTCGCCTCCTGGCTTCGCGCCTCTTCCGCCTCGACGGCGTCCGCAGGTCCGAGGTGGCCGCGTTCCTGCGCCGGGGGTAAGGGGGGGGCCGGGGGGGGGGAGCCGCGTCCGGGCCCCGGCTCCAGCTCAGCCCCCCCAGGGACGGGTTCAGCGCGATGGTGGCGCAGGAGTACCTGGAGTGGTTCCAGTTCGGGGGGCAGGAGCTGGACCAGGCGCTCAGGTAGCGATGGGGGGGCAGAGATGGGGGCAGCGACAGAGAGAGGGGGGATACGGGGGGGTGGGGGTGAGGGGGGGGCGGGGGGGTGAATTGGGGCGGGTTTGGGGTGAATTTGAGAGGGTTTGGGGTGAATTGGGGCGGGTTTGGGGTGAATTGGGGCGGGTTTTGGTGAATTGGGGCGGGTTTTGGTGAATTTGAGAGGGTTTGGGGTGAATTGGGGCGGGTTTGGGGTGAATTGGGGCGGGTTTGGGGTGAATTTGAGAGGATTTGGGGTGAATTGGGGCGGGTTTGGGGTGAATTTGAGAGGATTTGGGGTGAATTGGGGCGGGTTTGGGGTGAATTGGGGCGGGTTTGGGGTGAATTGGGGTGGGTTTGGGGTGAATTTGAGAGGGTTTGGGGTGAATTGGGTTGGATTTGGGGCGAATTGGGGCGGGTTTGGGGTGAATTTGAGAGGGTTTGGGGTGAATTGGGGCGGATTTGGGGTGAATTGGGGCGGGTTTGGGGTGAATTGGGGCGGGTTTGGGGTGAATTGGGGCGGGTTTGGGGTGAATTTGAGAGGGTTTGGGGTGAATTGGGGCGGGTTTGGGGTGAATTGGGGCGGGTTTTGGTGAATTGGGGCGGGTTTTGGTGAATTTGAGAGGGTTTGGGGTGAATTGGGGCGGGTTTGGGGTGAATTGGGGCGGGTTTGGGGTGAATTTGAGAGGATTTGGGGTGAATTGGGGCGGGTTTGGGGTGAATTTGAGAGGATTTGGGGTGAATTGGGGCGGGTTTGGGGTGAATTGGGGCGGGTTTGGGGTGAATTTGAGAGGGTTTGGGGTGAATTGGGGCGGGTTTGGGGTGAATTTGAGAGGATTGGGGTGAATTGGGGCGGGTTTGGGGTGAATTTGAGAGGATTTGGGGTGAATTGGGGCGGGTTTGGGGTGAATTGGGGCGGGTTTGGGGTGAATTTGAGAGGGTTTGGGGTGAATTGGGGCGGGTTTGGGGTGAATTGGGGCGGGTTTGGGGTGAATTTGAGAGGATTTGGGATGAATTGGGGCGGGTTTGGGGTGAATTGGGGCGGGTTTGGGGTGAATTGGGGCGGGTTTGGGGTGAATTGGGGCGGGTTTTGGTGCATTGGGGCGGGTTTGGGGTCCCGGGGGTGCTGGGGGGGCCGGGTCCCGCTGCCACCCCCCCCCAGGAGCTTCCTGCGGGCGCTGGCGCTGTCGGGGGAGACGCAGGAGCGGGAGCGCGTCCTCGGGCACTTCTCGCGGCGCTTCCACAGCTGCAACCCCGGAGCCTTCCCCTCGCCCGGTGAGCCCCGAGCGCCCAGAGACCCACAGGGACCCACAGGGACCCACAGGGACCCATAGGGACCAATAGAGACCAATAGCACCCATAGAAACCCATAGCACCCATAGCCACCCATGGCATCCATAGAGACCGATAGAAACCCAGAGACACTCAGAGACACCCATAGAGACCTAGAGATACCCATAGCACCGATAGAGACACCCATAGAGACCCATAGCACCCAGAGACACCCATAGGCACCCACAGCACCAAAGACACCCATAGAGACCCATAGCAACCATAGACACCCATAGATATGCATAGCAGCCATAGATACCCATAGCACTCATAGACACCCATAGACTTCCACAGACACCCATAGCACCCACAGCCCCCATAGCACCCACAGATACCCCCTGAGCCTCCCCCCTCCCCTCCCAGCTCTATGGGGCCCCCATTGGCCCCCACTGGTGCTGATGGGGACGGGCGTCCCCCCCGGGGGCTCCCCCCCGCTGCCCCCCAGACGCGGTTCACTCCCTGACCTGTGCCCTGATGCTGCTCAACACCGACCTCCACGGGCAGGTGAGGAGCGGGGGGACCCCCGCGTGTGCCCCCCACGGCGGGGTGCGGGGTTCAGCCCCCCCACGCCCCCTGCCCTGCAGCGCCTCGGCCGCCCCATGAGCAGCGCCCAGTTCGTGGCCAACCTGCGCGGGATGATGGACGGGGAGGACTTCCCCCGGCAGCAGCTCCAGGTGCGGGGGGGACCGGGGGGGGGGCACCGCTGGGCCCCCGGAGCCCCCCCTGAGCCCCGGCTGCCCCCCAGGCTCTCTACGGCTCCATCCGCAGGCAGGAGCTGCCGTGGGCGCTGTGAGTGCGGGGCTATGGGGGGAGCGGGGGGGGGACGGACACGGGGGGCCCCCGTGATGCTGAGCCCCCCCCCGCAGGGATGATGAGGATGGGCAGGAGGAGGAGGCCCCCCCCGGCCCCAGGAGCAGCGAATCCCGGCCGGAGCTGCCGGGGGGGGCCGCGGCCGTCACCCACCGGGGCTGCTTGGCCAGGAAGGTGCTGGCCGAGGCCGGGGGCAGAAAGAGTGAGTGGGGAGGGGGGGTCCATGGGGCAGATTGGGGGGGTTGGGGGTCCAGATGTGGGGTCCACTGGGGGGGCAGCTTTGGGGGCTCAGCCCGAAATGAATTCGGGGGGGGGGGGGTGATTTTGGGCTCCGTTGGGGTCCGCAGGGGCAGCTTTGGGGGTGCCCATCTCGGGGGGGTCACAGCAGCCACGAGCGGCTCCATTGGGGTGTGGGGGGGGCACGATCCGGGGGGTTCCCCTCGCCGGCTCCAACCCCCCCCCCCCCGTGCCCCCCAGCGCCGTGGGGCAGACGCGGCTGGAAGCGCTTCGAGGCGGTGCTGGAGGGGACCCTCCTGCAGCTGCGCAGGGCGGGGGCCCCCCCCGAGGCGCCGCTGGGGGTGCACCACGCTCTGGCCGAGCGCGCCCCCGCTTACACCAAGCGCCCCGACGTGTTCCGCCTGCGCGCGGCCGACGGGAGCCGCTTCCTCTTCCAAGCGCCGTGAGTTGGGGGGGGGGGGGGGGTCCCGGTTTTGGGGGGGGGGGGCGGCCCCGGTGACCCCCCCGCCCCCCCCCCCCCCGCCGCAGGACGCCCCGGGAGATGCTGGCCTGGATCGAGCGCCTCAACCTGGCGGCCGCGCTCCTCTCCGCGCCCCCGTTCCCCGCCGCCGTCGGGTCCCAGCGCGGCCCCGCGCGGCCCCTGCTGCCCGCGGCGCTCAGCCGCAGCCCCCCGGTGAGCACCGGGAAAGGGGGGGACGGGGACGGGAGGCCCCCGGGAGCCCCCCCTGAGCCGGTGCCGCCGCAGGAGGAGCAGCGCCGGAGCCACGCGGCCTGGATGGAGCGGGTGGAGCGGGAGCTGCGGCAGCGGCAGCGCCACGGGCCCGGCCCCGACCCGCGGCAGCACCGGCGGGACACGGAGCTGCTGCTGCACGAGGTGAGGGCAGCGGCGCCGCTGGGGGGGGGCGCATCCAGCCCGGTCCTGGCCCGGGGCGGAGGTGGTGCTGCGGGGTACGGGGGTGCTGCGCCCATGGGGACACCGGGGCCACGGGGACACCGTTATGGCCATGGTGAGGTTGCTACGGGCATGGCAGCACCGGGGCCGTGGTGGCACCGATATTGCCCTTGGTGACACAGGGCCCTGGTGGCACCATTGTGCCCACGGTGACCCTGTTCTGGCCGTGGTGGCACCATTGTCCCCACGGTGACCCTGTTCTGGCTATGGCGGCACCATTGTGCCCACAGTGACCCTGTTCTGGCCGTGGTGGCACCATTGTCCCCACGGTGACCCTGTTCTGGCCGTGGTGGCACCATTGTGCCCATGGTGACCCTGTTCTGGCCATGGTGGCTCCATCGTCCCCACGGTGACCCTGTTCTGGATGTGTTGGCACCATTGTCCCCATGGTGACCCTGTTCTGGCCATGGTGGCACCATTGTCCCCATGGTGATCCTGTTCTGGATGTGTTGGCACCATTGTCCCCATGGTGACCCTGTTCTGGCCATGGTGGCACCATTGTCCCCACGGTGACCCTGTTCTGGCCGTGGTGGCACCATTGTGCCCACGGTGACCCTGTTCTGGCCGTGGTGGCACCATTGTGCCCACGGTGACCCTGTTCTGGCCATGGTGGCACCGTTGTCCCCATGGTGACCCTGTTCTGGCCATGGTGGCACCATTGTCCCCATGGTGACCCTGTTCTGGCCATGGTGGCACCGTTGTCCCCATGGTGACCCTGTTCTGGATGTGTTGGCACCATTGTCCCCATGGTGACCCTGTTCTGGATGTGTTGGCACCATTGTCCCCACGGTGACCCTGTTCTGGCCATGGTGGCACCGTTGTCCCCACGGTGACCCTGTTCTGGCCGTGGTGGCTCCATTGTCCCCACGGTGACCCTGTTCTGGCTATGGCAGCACCATTGTCCCCACGGTGACCCTGTTCTGGCTATGGCAGCACCATTGTCCCCACAGTGACCCTGTTCTGGCCGTGGTGGCACCATTGTGCCCATGGTGACCCTGTTCTGGCTATGGCAGCACCATTGTCCCCATGGTGACCCTGTTCTGGCCATGATGGCTCCATTGTCCCCACGGTGACCCTGTTCTGGCTATGGCAGCACCATTGTCCCCACGGTGACCCTGTTCTGGCTATGGCAGCACCATTGTCCCCACGGTGACCCTGTTCTGGCTATGGCAGCACCATTGTCCCCATGGTGACCCTGTTCTGGCCATGATGGCTCCATTGTCCCCACGGTGACCCCGTTGTCCCCACGGTGACCCCGCTGTCCCCGCGCTGACCCCGTTGCGGTGCCCCCCCCGCAGCGCCGGCGCTACGAGACCTACGTGCGGGTGCTGGACTCGTGGCTCCGCGGCCGGGCCGAGCCGGGCTGGGAGGCGGAGGCGGAGCCGGGAGCGGCCCCCCGGGCCCCCCCGCGCTGAGCAGGGCGCGCTCCAGCCCCTCCCTGGGCCCCGGCCCCGCCGCGGCCCCCCCCGCCCGCGTCCGCAGGAACGAGTCCGAGCGGGGAACGCTGCGGAGCCTCGTGGGCCGGCGGCTGCGGGAGCGGCCCTGAGCGGGGGGGGCACGGGGGGAGCGGTGCGGGAATGGGGGGGAGCGGAGCGGGAATCGGGGGGAGAGGGACGGGAATGGGGGGGAGAGGGATGGGAATGGGGGAAGCGGTGCGGGAAGGGGGACAGGAATGGGGGGGGGAGCGGGACGGGAATGGGGTGGGGAGCAGGATGGGAATGGGGGGGAGCGGGATGGGAAAGGGGGGGGAAGCGGTACGAGCGGCCCTCGGGCACCACCAGCACTTGGGGGGGGGGCTTGGGAGCAATGTGGGAAACTCAGGGAGACCCCCCCAAAACGGACGGGGGTCACAGCCCCCCCCCCCCACTGCTGCTGCAATAAAGGTTTGTGACCAGCACGGCCCCCCCCTGTGTCCCCAAATGACCCGGGGAGGGGGGGACGTGGGGGTGATACCGTGGGCATTGCCTGTGTCTTCCATACAGCAACACCTTGTCTGTGGGGGGAACCACTCATTGCTCCCCCCCAGCCTGCAGGGACCCCCCAGTGCCACCCCCAGCATTGGCTATGGGACATTGCAGGGCCACGACTCCCCCAAACAGCCCCCACACCCCCCTCAACAGCACCCCCCCGAACCCCTTACCATGATCCAACAGCTTTAGGTGGGAATTCGTATTTATATGGAATATTTGGGGTCAGTTCCTAAGGGGGGTTAAAGGGGAGCGAGGGGAGGACACACCGTGAACACTGCCAAAGGGGACAACCCCCGGTGGGGTTCCTGGAGGTGGGAAGTGAAACGGGATCCCTGGGGAAGGGGGCTGTGACATGAGCCCCCCCTCGGGCTGGAATCCAGCAGGATCAGCCCTGGGAACAAAACCCATCCCAAGAGCCCTCATCCCAGTTCGAGATGAGGTGGCTGGAGGGTCTTTGGGGGGGGAAAGCCCCCCCCAGTGATGGGTTGATGTGGAAAAGCCTCATCCAACCCCATCCATACAAAATTCAGATCCAAAACCATTCCATGGAGAGGGCTGGCACAAGGAGCTGGGGGGGCGGGTGTGTGTTAATAAAGGGGGATTTGGGGGTTCCCCCCCCCCCCCATTCCCGGTCCAGGCACCCCCTGGGCTGGCTCCGGCCGCGATTCCCATGGGCTCCTCAGGCGTATTCCAGCTGCGCGGGGCTGCGGCTCCCTTCGCCCTTGGGCTCGGCCGCCGGCGCCTTCCCCTCGCCGCCCTCCAGCCCCTTGGCAGCCAGGTAATCCCGCACCTCCAGCTCCAGCTTCTTGGCCTTCAGCGCCGCCGTGTGCAGCTTCTCCAGGAAATCCGGCATTCCTGGTGGGAGGGGAGCTCATGGGGGCACTGGGGCTGCTGCCACCCAAAGGGGAGATCCCCCAGGCTGAGCCCTCCTGCAGCTCCACTCTGACCTCCCCTCAGCTTCCTTTTCCTTCCTCCCTGTTTTCCTTCCTTCCCATTTCCCTGTTCCCCTCCTTTGCCTCTCCCTCATCTCTCCCTCCCCACGCTGCAGCGCTGCCCCTATCCCACAGCCCTGCTGCATCCCGGGATTCCTCACACTTCCCATGGTCAGAGCCTCCCTTCCCAGGAGCTTTTCCCCCATTGACTCCAGTTCCATTCTCTCTGCACTCTGGATCCCGGGGCTGGGAGTGAGTTAAAACCAGCTCGTTTGGCTATAAAAGGGGAATCCCACTGCATTTTCCTTTGGGAGAGATGGAATATCCTCCCACACAGACCCCTTCCCATGCGGGAGGAAGAGCAGCCCCAGGCACTCAAACCACCCCCAATTGGAAGCATCTCCCCCTATTCCTTCCCCCCACCCAACAGGGAATGCCGGAGCCTCCTGGCTTGCTCCAGATGGAATCTCCCAGCCCGGGGTTGGAATTCCCAGCCCTGGGGCTCACTCACCGCTGGAGACCATCCAGCTGAGGCAGTAGCGGGGGAACACGGTCTGGGGGTTGTCGCTGTATGTCAGCAGGTAATCAAACCCGTTCTGGGGAGGAGGAGCAGACCTGAGCCAGTGGGAATGCTGCATTCCCCCCGCCCCAGATTCCCCGTAGGAGGAATCCTGATGCTGGGTTTAGGAGCATTAAGTGCTTCCCAATGGGATTTGTGAGGCTCGAGCAGTGCGTTTGGCTCCCGGGAGCAGGATAAGGATGAAACTACTGAGCTGGAGCTTCCAATCCCCCATGGAGGGGCTTTCCTTGGCTTTGGGAAGGGACTGATCCCCCTCTCCAGTGTGGAGCATTGAGCCCAGCTCAGTACCGGCAGCCGGAGAAGGAGCAGATCCACTTGGAGCAGCAGGAATGTCTCCTCTGCCCCCCGGCCCACGCCAGGACCCACCTCATCGAAGGTTTTGTGGGGCCGGATCACCATCTGGGATTCATAGGTCCTGACCCGAACGTACTCGGGATCTTCCGGGACACTCGGATGCTCCACAGCCCTGGAGGGAAGGAGATGGGAGCAGCTTGGGTTGATGTGCTGGTGCCTCGGAGGTGGCTCCCAAGAGACCAAGGGTTTCACCCCAAAAGCCGCTCTGGTTTTGAGGCAGATCCCTGAGGTTTGGCCGAGTCCATCCTGGAATTCCTCCCAGCACGTAGCACCGGGACACGTACCGTGAGACCAGCACCATCAGGTTGTTCTCCTGGTCCACGCTGTACCGCCGCACGTACACGTAGTCCCGGGAGTACATGGGGTACTGGGGAGGGAGAGCACGGGGATGAGCCCCAGGGCCTTCCCGGGGTGGGGAGGGTGGGAATGGGGCTGCTCACCGGGAAGTGTGTGACCCAATGGATCACTTCGGAGCCAGTGGCCAAATCCCTCTCGATCACATCCAGTTTGATGACCAAGGAGTCCCATTTCTTCCTGTACTCGGTGTCCAGCTGCAGAGAGAGCCCGGAGCGGGGGGGGGTGAGGAGCTGAGGGCACCCAGTGTGTGTGGGGCCAAAAGAGGGGATGGGATCCAGAGGGACCCCCCCACCCCTGCATCCTGCATCCGGCTGCCCCATCCCAAGGCCAGGTTGGACACAGGGGCTTGGAGCAAGCTGCTCCAGTGGGAGGGGGGTTGGAGCTGGGGGAGCTTTAAGGTCCCTTCCTCCCAAACCTGATGTCCAGGGCGCTCACCTGCACGTTGAAGAACTGCCGGGGAGTGACATCCGTGTAGGAGCCGAACACTGCGGGAAGAGGAAGGTTTGAATCCCGGGATTAGAAGGAAAAGGGATTTTCTTAGGCAGGACCCCCCCCCCCGCCCCAAGGGCATCAGGACGGGACCATCCCCACCGCGGTACCTCGGTACTGGTACAAGTGGGTGCCCTCGATCGGCCGCCGCCAGAGCTTAAAATGCTTCTTGTCCATGATCATCTCCCAGGGCTGCTCCCCCTGCTCCGCTCTGGGATCCAGGCGCTGGGAATCCCCCTGGAACAGGCTGGAAATGTTCTCCATGTGCTTCATCTCCTGCGCAGAGCTGGCACCAGAGAGACCCAGAGCCCTGTCAGTGACCATCCAAGCCCAGGTCCGGCATCTTCACCCACAGGAGCTGGATCCAGGTCTCCAAGATCTGGGATAACCCCGTCCCGTGCTGCAGCTCCCCTCCCACACCATTGACACATGAGAGTGGAAAGGCTGGATCCACCCAGAGGCTCATTCCCAGCGCTCCCGGCGCCGGGCCACGCTCACTGTGCCAAAGGAATTGGCACCAGTTTGTGACCTGCGAGGCCGGTCCCACTGGTCCGGCTGAATTCCCATTCCCTAGAAGTCACCAGACTCCTGGATGGATCCCAAATGGATCCACAAACCCCTTTGCTCGATCTGGAAGCGCAGCTCCGGCTCCTCCACACCCCAATGCCCCCATCCCAAGCTGGGATGCCAGGGAAAACGGAGCTAAAGGAGAGGGGACAGGGAGGGGATGGGAAAGGGGATCCTCTAATCCCATTCCTCCCTTCCCGACGCTGTTCCCTATGGAGGATTCCCACCTGCCTAGGACAAAAGGCATCGGCTGCCGGGAGGGGAGGGGAGCGGAGCCGGGCTGGATAAGGGGAAAGGGAAGAGCGAGGAGGGATAAGCCAAGGGCAGCGTCCTCCTCCTGGGAGCCTCCGGGAGCGGATGGAGCTGGAGGGATCCTCACAAGGAGGTTACAGAGGCTCCAGCCTGCTCCGAGTCACCGGGGACAGGATAATCCCGGCCCTGCTTTACTTAATCCCAGGCCTAAGCCGAGCGCTGCTGAGCCCAGTGGAAAACTCCAGCGGGTTCAGGCCGGGCCCCGCAGGGAAGGAGCCGGGATTTGGTGCCTTTGGTGCCTTTCCCAGCGCTGGGATCGCCCTCACA
Organism: Pezoporus flaviventris; assembly: GCF_033815535.1. Lineage (NCBI taxonomy): Eukaryota > Metazoa > Chordata > Aves > Psittaciformes > Psittacidae > Pezoporus > Pezoporus flaviventris. Next base: position 12,484 of record NW_026893310.1, on the reverse strand, counting down.
CGATGCCGGTGGCACAAACAGGGCTCGAGGGTCGCGGCTCCTTCGCTCCGAGGTTTAATTAAGCCTCGGGAAGGGCCCCCTGGAGCGAGCCCATGGGACTGGCCCCCCCCCCAGGCACAAGGGAGAGGTTTGGGGTGCAACTGCCAAGCGTGGCGGGGGCACCCAGCATCGGGGGGACACCCCCCAAATCCTACAGAGGGGGAGCTCAAGGGGCACCCCAAGGGAACCCCTATGGTGGGACAGGAGAGGACAAAGGGGACCCCCCCCTCAGCACCCCAGAAATGGGGACAAGGGGGGGTTGCGGGGGAACCACCCCATAGATTTAAGGGACGGACTTGAGGTGCACCCGCCCCGCTCGGCCTATGGGGCCTGCCCTATGTCGGGGGGGGGGGGAGCTTTGGGCTGCAAAGGGAGAACCCGGGGGGCTCTGGAGCCCTCCAGCGCTGGGGGCGGACCCGCCCGATGGGGCTCCCCGCAGGGGGGGTTTGGGGGTGCGGAGCCCCCCAAGCGCTGTGGGGGACACGACACAGACACACACACACACACACGCACCGCTGCAGCTCCTCCTCCTCGATGCGCTGCCCGTCCCACACGAACACCCCGGCCAGGGTGGCCATGAGCCGGCCGGTGGCGGCGAAGGCGAGGCGGCCCCGGAGCAGCCACCACCACCACCACCCCCCCCACCCCCCTCCTCCTCCTCCTCCTCCTCCTCCGCCCCCTCCGGTTCTCCGCGCCCGCTCCGCTTCCCCGGCCCGGCTGCAGAGCAGCGCCAGCAGCGCCCGGCCGCGGGCGGCAGGGGCAGGGCCAGGGCCGGGGGGAGGCGCGGCGGGGCCCGGCCGGGCGCAGCGGACGAGCAGGCCGGCGAGCGGCCACCGCGGCTGCAACATGCCGCCGCTGCCTCCGCGGGGCCGCCCCTGCGGCGCGCTCCCGATGGCGTCATCGCGCAGCGCCGCGCCACGCCATTGGCCCCCGCGGGGGAGACCTCGCTGCGGTCATTGGGTGAGGAGGGCTCCGCGGGGTGGGGCTTGAGGCAAGGACACGCCCCCAGGAGCGGAGGGCGGGGCGAGGGGGTGTGGAGGGTAATGGGGTGTTATTGGGGGGCAATGGGAGGTTTGGGGTCTGGGGGGGGTACAGCGGCAGTGGAGGGGGATTGGGGACAGCAAAATGGAGTCACAGAACGGTTTGGGTTGGAAAGGGCCTTGAGATCATCCAGTCCCAACCCCCTGCCATGGGCAGGGACACCTCACACTAAACCAGGGCACCCAAGGCTCTGTCCAACCTGGCCTTGAACACTGCCAGGGATGGAGCATTCACAGCCTCCCTGGGCAACCCATTCCAGTGCCTCACCAACCTCACATAAAGAACTTATCTCCAACCTGAACTTCCCATTTCAGTCTGAACCCATCACCCCTTGTCCCATCCCTACAGTCCCTGATGAAGAGCCCCTCTCCAGCATCCTTGTAGCCCCCTTCACACACTGGAAGCTGCTCTGAGGTCTCCACGCAGCTTCTCTTCTCCAGCCCCAACGTTCTCAGCCTGGCTCCATTCGGGAGCTGCTCCAGCCCCTGAGCATCCTCGTGGCCTCCTCTGAACTCGCTCCACCAGCTCCATGTCCTGACGCTGGGGACCCCGGCACTGCACACAGGGCTGTAGGGGGGGGGGTGTCTCACGAGAGCAGAGGGACAGGATCCCCTCCATGAGCTCACGCTGCTTCAGACGCAGCTCGGCACGCAGTTGGTTTCCTGCCTCAAGCGCACCCCGCCGGCTCCTGTTCAGCTCACAGGGAGCTCCCCCCTTTCCCCAGCACAAAGCCAGGCTCCACTCAGCCCTCGCACCCCCTTTAGGCTGGAGGGGGCCCCATCCACAGCTCCCACCGGGGGCACCAGACACCCCTCACACCCCCGGCTCCAGGAGCCCACTGAGCGCCACGCCCCCCGCCCGCCTCTATTTATATCCACCCCGCCCAGCCAATGGCGAGCGCCAAAGCGCCGCGTGGGCGGGGCGGAGCAAACCACTGCAGGGGGGGGGGCGGGAGGGGCGGTTCGTCACCCCCGGAGCGGGGCTGAGTGACCCGGGCCCGGGATTGCCCACCGGGGCACCGAGCAGGGCCAGGCGGACCGACCGGACCGGGCCGGGCCGCTTCCCCCGGGGACACGGCGGGGCAGGCGGCAACCGGTGACCACCGGCGATACCCCCCACGGTGCGGCCGCATGGAACAGCCCGAGGCAGCCATGTTACCGGCTGGGCGCCTGCCCGGCCCAGCGCCGCCCGCCGCCATCTTGTGACACCCGGGACGGAGACCCCCGCACCCCGATAGGGAACAGAGACCCCCGCACCCTGATGGGGAACAGAGATCCCCGCACCCGGATAGGGAACGGAGACCCCGCACCCTGATGGGGAACGGAGACCCCCGCACCCTGATGGGGAACGGGGACCCCCGCACCCTGATGGGGAACGGGGACCCCCGCACCCTGATAGGGAACAGAGACCCCTGCACCCTGATAGGGAACAGAGACCCCCGCACCCTGATGGTGAACGGAGACCCCGCACCCTGATGGGGAACAGAGACCCCCGCACCCTGATGGGGAACGGAGACCCCCGCACCCTGACGGACACCGGGTCAGAGCCTGCGAAGGGAGGACCCCGGGGGAGCCTCGAGACGCGCCTCGCCCCTCCCACCTTATTTGCATACGACTCATTTGCATAAGGGGCGGGAAAACTCGTATTAGGCAGCACAGCCCCACTCCCGGACTGGTGGCAGTGGTTTTGAGGGGGGGGGGGTGTGTGTGTGTCAGTGCTACCGGTTCCTCCGGGACCCCCCCCCGCACCTGCTCAGCACAGCACAGCTCTGTCTTTATGTAAAAAACGCTTTTATCCGTCCCAGGTGTATAAAAGGCCGGAGGTGCTGAGCCCCAGCCCCGCACCGCCCGCCGCCGCCTGCCCCGCAACAACCCCACACCACAGCGCTGCTCCCTCCTCCTCCTCCTCCTGCAGGCCCGTCCCTGGGCTCTGCCTTCACCTATTCCTTATGAACCCCCCACATTCCTCGTGTCCCGGGCACAGGGCGGCGGCGGGAGGGAGCGGCTGCTTCTCCTCCTGCCCTCTTTACGCTGTTTTCTGTTGGCCCTTCTTCCCGATCAGCGACTTGTGGATGTGGGGGATGACACCTGCGGAGAGAAGAGGAGGATTCCCATCAGAGCCAGGCCAAATCCTCCCTTTATTGTGCCTCGGGAATTAGGAATCCCTGCTCGTGTGTTCACCCCCCCCCCCCTTTAGATGAGGGCTGAGGGACACTCACCTCCGCCGGCAATGGTGGCTTTGATCAGGGAATCGAGCTCCTCATCCCCGCGGATGGCGAGCTGCAGGTGCCGGGGAGTGATCCGCTTCACTTTGAGATCCTTGGAGGCATTCCCCGCCAGCTCCAGCACCTGCCCAGACAGGGGCGAGAGCCTCGGCATCAACCAGCAGCCCCGGCAGGGAGGAGGCAGTGGGGGGGGGGGAACAGGACCTACCTCTGCGGTGAGGTACTCGAGGATGGCAGCACTGTACACGGCCGCCGTGGCTCCCACTCGCCCGTGGCTCGTGGTGCGAGTCTTCAAGTGTCTGTGGATCCGGCCCACGGGGAACTGGGGTGGGAGGGAGCGAGCCAGTTGTTAATCCCCCATTCAACAGCACCCGAGCCACTCATGGGGGTCCCACAAAGGGAGCTCTGAGCGCAACCCCGGGCTCCTGTCCCAGCCCGATCCCAAAGCATCCCTAAGGAGGGAGGTCTGGGGCTGCCTCACCTGCAGGCCGGCTCTCTGCGAGCGGGACACCGCCTTGGCCTTGGCCTTCCCGCTGTCCTTTCCCGCCTTCCCACCAGCCTGCAGGGGAGAGACACCGGGAATTAATCCATGTGCAACCACCCCCCCGAGCCCTGCATTGGGGCAGCAGCACCAGAGGGACCTGGAGCTGTGGGAGCGAGGCCACGGAGCTGCTGCGAGGGCTGGAGCAGCTCTGCTCTGGAGCCAGGCTGAGAGAGCTGGGCTGGGGCAGCCTGGACAAGAGAAGGCTCCTGAAGGGGAGACCTGAGAGCAGCTCCAGTGCCTGAAGGGGCTGCAGGAAACCTGGAGAGGGGCTTGGGACAAGGGCCTGTAGGGACAGGCCAAGGGGAATGGCTTGAACCTGCCAGAGGGGAGACTGAGATGAGCTCTTAGGCAGAAGCTCTTCCCTGTGAGGGTGCTGAGGCGCTGGCACAGGGTGCCCAGAGAAGCTGTGGCTGCCCCATCCCTGGCAGTGCTCAAGGCCAGGTTGGACACAGGGGCTTGGAGCAAGCTGCTCCAGTGGAAGGGGTCCCTGCCCGTGGCAGGGGTTGGAGCTGGATTTAAGCTCCCCCCAACCCCAACCAGGCTGGGATTCCATGTAAACAGGACAGAGAAACCCAGCTAGCAACGTTCTAATCAGAAAGACCATCCTCAGAGTGTAACGTCCCAACACCCCCCGGACAAGCAGCAAAATACAGCTTCACGAGCCAGCAAAACACTATTAGAGCGTCCTTTGGGCTATCTATCCTCATTATAATCTCAGTTGAATATTAACAATCACACCCACGTGTTGATAATTGGAATTACATTGAATAAATATGCAAAATGAAGTGGGGAAAATCAGGGAAGATCCCCCCGCGTGTGCTGGGATGTGCCATGGGGCTGAGCCTGTCCTCGTCCTGCCCCCAAGGGACACACGCTGGGTACGAGCTGTGCTCTGGGTGTGTTTAATGATTGCTCTTTGCTGCCTTTGTAGGTGTTATTTTCACTCTCACCCTCCCAGGTGTGTGTCAGATCATCAGTGGTGATGTTCAACTCTTCCACTGCCAAGAATTCAGGTCATAAAACCTCTCAGCGGAGATCTATCGCTGGGGTAAACCCCTCCCTGGGGGGAAGACCCCTTTAACATGAGGAGAGCAACACATAAAATACCCCCAAATCTGCTCTCTTGAAGAAACAGCAGCAGAGAAACCCCGGAGAGCAACTGGAGAGGGGGAGCAGAGCCCTAAGCCACGCTGGCTCCATCTAAACCCCTGGCTTTAGACCACGCATGGATCCCGCAGTCCCTATTCCTGTCTATGAAGGAGCAATTCCAGCTGTCAGGCGTCCAGGCGCTCTTTAAACTCAACCATGGGGAAAAGAAGTTGCAAGGAAATAGTTCACGTGCAAGGGAGACATGAAGCAGATCCGGCAGCGGGAATGCCGGCACAGCAAACCCTCCCTTGCAGGGCAGGGGTGTCTGTAGCACTTGCGCTGTCAGGAGAGCAGCAGAGACGCGTCCAAAAGGATCTGAAGCCCCCGGAGTTCCTTTGAAAGCAGCGAAAGCATCGCTCGGTAAAACTCCCAAACTCATGCCCATCCCGGGCACGGTCCTGCAGGAACGCTGGCTCTGCTATGTCCAGCGTGAACATTCCCTCCTCTTCCTCACGGAGCTCAGGCTGGTCAAAGGCGGATTTGCTTCTTCATCCGTGCCGGACAGCACTGACAGGCACAGGAGCGGCGTCTCCTTTCCTTCTCCCCACGGGAGCGCATTCCCACAGGGAAACCCCCTGGATGCAACAATTGGATCTCTCCCAAGCCAAACCCAAGTCTCTTTTTCCCCTCTTCCCATCGCTCCAGACAGGACCAAACCCTCCAGAAAGCACCTCTGGATCGGCGGCCACCGCTTGCGTAACCTCCCCGCGGGCTCCCCCTCACCTCCTGCCGCCCGCACACCGCTTACAGACCCCGCGCTGAGGGTTACAGACCCCGGGCCATGCACACAGGGCGGTGAACTCCGGCCGGAGCCCGAGCTCCGCCTGGGCCCTAACCCGCGGGGACCGCAGGCAGCGGCTCTGACAGGCGCCCTTCGGCGGGGCTCCCCCCTGACAGCCGCGTCCTCGCCCCACGAGCAACTTCGGCACCACGCGAGCAGCGTCGAGGGCTGCCCGCGGCGACGCTTCCCCTCCGCCGCCCTCCCGCGGACAGCGGAAGGAGCCGCCGGGAAGCGGCGCAGCCCCCTCCTGAAGGGCCTCACCACCGCGGGAGGCTCCGCGGGGACCGGGCTCCGGCGTCCCCGGGAGCCCCTCGGGACACGGTCGCGGAGCCACCCCCGCCGCCCCTCACCATGGTGCCGCCGAGCCCCGGTGCCGATCCCGCGCTGGAGCCGCCTCAGGAGCCGCCAGACAATAACCCTCCCGCGAGCGACGACGGAGCCCGGCCTGCCGCGGCGGCCCGCGAGCCAATCGCGGCGCCCCGTGCTAGTTTGAACACGCCGCTATCACCAATCACAACTCGGCTTCTTACCTCCCCCCTCGCCTGGCTCCGCCCCGCGGCCCGTTTAACGGCTGTTTTTTTCCTTTGCACACGGCACGCAGGGGTGAGGGCGGGGCCGCCCCGCGCCGGTGCGGCTGAGCGACGTGGCTGTCATCCAATAGAAACAGCGGAATGGCCAGCGAGGGGGCGGGGACAGAATGACAGACAGCTCAGGGAGCCAATTGGAGGAGGGAAAACTTTCCCGCCCATTCTCTGGCCCCGCCCCTCGCGTTGTTTGTTTGCGCGGTGCGGCGCTGAGGGAAGGGCTGCGGCCGCTCCCGGTCCCGGTCCCGGTCCCGGTCGGGCTCCGTGGGGGCCCTCGGTGCGGGCGGCCCCGCCGCAGTGAGGGGCCTGAGCCCGGCACAAAGCTTCCCGCTCGGTTACGGCCGGCGGCGGTGGAGCAGGTAGGGCCGCGCCGGGCCGGTGCCTCAGCGTCCCCCCGGCTCAGGGCCTCGCAGCTGCTCCCGCTCCCTTCCGGAGGAGCCTGGCGGCACCTGCCCCATGGCAGGCCCCCCCCCCCCCACCAGCTGTGCCCCGCGCAGCCCCGGCTCCAGCCGTGATGGGGCCCCGCGGCAGCTGCTGCCGGCGGGACGCGGGTGCCGGGGGCTGCTCCCGCCTGGCCTGGGGGCCGCCCGCGGGGGGGCCGCGTTGCTCCGTGCGGTGCCGGTGTTTTCCCCCCCCGCCCCACGGGACATGGTGCTGCCTGGGGGGAGCCCCGCGGCCCCTTGGTGCCGTGCTGAGACCTCGGGGTGCCTGTGTGTGTGTGCACACAGCCCCATAGGGCCCCGCAGAGGTCGGGGAGTCCCGCAAAAGCCCCACAGGTCCCCAGGCAAGCCCTGACAGTCCCCCAAAAGCCCCAAGGATCCCCCCCAAGGCCCCGAGATGCCACCAGAGGTCCTCCCCAGAGCCCCTTAGGGGTCCCGTGAAAGCCCCCCAGGTCCCCACTAGAGCCCTTTGGATCCCCCCCAAAGGTCCCATGTTTCCCCAGGGCCCCATAGTTCCACCCAGAGACCCACATGTCCTCCCCTTGGCCCTAAGGTCCCCCAGAGCCCCACAGGTGCCCCCCAAAGCTCCATAATTCAGCCCCAAGGTTCCCCCTGTATCCTTCCCCCCCACCCATGAAGGCCCCTAAAGCTGCAAGGGCCCTTCCCAGACCCACATAAGTCCCATCCAAGTCCCACCACAACCCGGTCCCAAACCAATGGCACCCCTTCAGGGACTCTCTCCCCCCCAGTGATCCAGACGGGGCAGCGCCGGGATTTGGTGCTGTTTTTTTTTTTTTTTCCATTCACTTTTCCGCATACTTTTTATTTGTTACAAACATACAATTCTTTAAATATAGACTTGTAAAACTCCATCTGCAAAAATCTGCTACGGGGGAGGAGAGGAGCAGAGGCACGAGGAGCTCCTCACGCCGGGCGTCGTCTGGCGCTAGTGGTAAGATCCAGGGATCCAGGCCCTGCCTTCGGCAACCGCCGGCCGCAGAGGGACGAGGGAGGAAGGGAGGGAAGCAAGGAGGGGGGGGGGGGGGGCACAGGACACCACCCCCCCCCGGCGCCGGCAGCCCCTCCTCGGGCTGCCTAAAGTGCATATGGTTGCTTTTCTGTTTTTCTTTCATTAAAAAAATAAGAGGAATAAAACTTTCTTCTTTCTCAAGGGACTGCGGGGGGGGGTGTGTGGGGGTGGGGGGGAAGCGGGTTCGGGCTCTCTCGGCAGATACCGGCTCATCCCGGAGGATCCGGTGGTGGTCCAGCATCGCCCCGCCGGCACGTTCTGCTGCAGAACCCCACTGCTTGCACCACCTCCAAGCTGCTGCTCCCCTCTCCCGTCTCGGCTTGATCCACGAGAGCCGTTCCAGCGCCGGGAACACGGGGCCTGACCGGCTCGACCGGCTCCGCCGGGGCTCCAGCCTCTCCCTCTTGAGCCACGGTTGGCATCTCCCACCGGGAATGCTGTCCTGGTGCGCACAGCCAAGAGCTCCGTCGGGCGTCAGCTCCGGTACCACCAGCGCTCGCTCCCGCTTCCGTCCGTTTGCATTTTCTGGGACTTTTGTGGGTTTTTTTGCTATTTTTCCGTGGATTTTTGGAAGCTTTTTGTTCGGCTCCAAAGAGGAGCCGGTGAAGGGCTCACCCGGAGCAATCACCGCTCTCCCAGCACTGAGGGCCCATTCCGTGCCCCTCACCCCCAAAGCGGCTGGGACCAAGGCAGGAGAATTCCCATTTTTATCCCTTTTTTTTTTTGGGGGGGGGGGGGAATATTGACTTGAAGCGTTCCCACTATTCCCGGAGCTCCGCACATTTTGGGGTATATACAGCGAGATTTGGGCGCTATACAAGATTTACAGGTGAGTTCTGTACAGCCACAGCGCGCTCGCAACCAGGCCCTTCCGGAGCAACTCCCAGCTGGAAGTTCCAAGGATTTGGGATCATTTCCCTCCCCCCCTACCCCACCCCCCGATTAAAAACCAACCCCCAAACCCAAAAGGAATTTGTTTTCTACAGAATCCAAAGCAAACTCCCCCACCCCCCCGCCCCCCCCGCCCTCCAAAGCCCCTCATATATGTACACACACGCGCGGAGAGGTGTATCTACATATATATAGATACAGGAACAGCCGGACCGCGGCGTTCCCGGCGCTGATGATGTGTCACCATCACCACCACCATCATCATCACCACCACCACCACCACCACCACCTCAGGGCTGATCCTGGGTGCTGGCCACGGCCTCACCCCACTGAAAGGAAACCCCCAACCCCCTCACCCCACCCGGAGCAGCCACCCGAGTCCTCGCTGGTGCCGCGGCTCCTCCGCGCCGCCGGCGCCTCCAAAGAGCGCTTGGATTCCTCCCGATTCCATCGTTTCGGGGATGTTTTGGCCTCTTTTGCCTCTCTCCTCAGCCATCTCCTGCAGTGGTGAATGGAAGATTCCCACATGGAGCCGGCGCTTCTCCGGCAGGAGAAAGGCTTCGTGCTGCCGACGCTGACGCGGCCCCGGCTCCCGCTTGTGTCGTCGTGTGGATTTTGTTCTCCTTTTGGCTTTACTTGCCTCTTTTTTTTTTTTCCTCCTATTCCATGTATCCCATGGTTTTCGAGCCAGGCTGGCGTCGAAAGGCAAGGCTAAATTCCTGCAATTCAGCCCCAAAATACAGGAATATATATATATCGTTTATATATATATATATAGAGCTCATCCTCTTCTAAAATGAAAGGAGAGGTACCGCCTGCGTCTGGCGCCGGCGCCCGCCGCTGAGTCCATCACGGCGGAGCCACGCTTCCCCCCAGGAATCTCCTTGTGGAAGGAGCGGGAAGAGCAGAGCTGGGGTGGGGGGGGTCCAGCAGGACGTCACTGAGAGCTGCCTTCGGGTACAAAATACAGTACGGACGCGGGTGGGACACCGAGATAAAAGACTATTGCTCCCGTGTTGAGTGAGGAAACCGGGCTTAAAAACGGGATGAAGGGAAGAAATCCGCATTAAAAATCCCTTGGGAAGAGCGACGGCGGCAGCGGAGGGCACGCGGATGGGAGGATGGACGGACAACGTCTGTCCCCCCCCCCACGGGTGCTGCTCCTTTGGGGTGAGGAGGGGACACGGTGTCACATCCCCCTTCCCCCGCTGCACGAGGGCTTCCCAATAAATACGGAGAGAGGGACCCGCCGGGATCCGCGGCAATAAATTAAGGAGGCGGCGGCGGCGGCTCCCAAAACACAGCGGGAAAAACTCCATAAAAACCAGGAAAACTCAAGTCCTCGACACGGAGAAGCCGTGGGATGAGAGCGGGAAACTTTGGAATGAAGAGCGCTGGAGCCCAGCTCAGTCCGGAGGCGCTGGGGAAGCGCAGGGCTGGAAGGGCCGAGTGAGCTAAAAAAACAGGGAAAAAACAGGAAAAAAATAAGGGGGGGGGGGGGAACCAGACGATTTGAGAGTGGAAAAACTCCGTTTTAATGCGCGAGGCAATGGGGGGGCCCCGGCGGGGGCAGCACCGGAGCAAAGGGATCAAAGAGAAGGGGGAAAAGCCTCAAAAATCCCCCCAAAAAAAGGTCCGGATCCCCCCCGGCGCCGCCGCCTGAGGTCGGTGCTGCGGGAGGAAACTCAAATCCCGGTGGAAGAGGCGGCTGTTGGTGCCGGAGCAGAGAGAAGGGGAAGGTTTGGTGCCGGGTCGAGCTTCCCTTGTGCGATCCCGGTGGGAAATCCTCAATCCCGAGGAATCTGCGGGCCTGGAGCTGGAGGGGGGTGGGGGGGAGCAGTTTGCATCCCAAAAACCCGGAAAGGAAGAGAGGAGAGAGGGGAGGAAAGGAAGGGAATGGTGGGGGGGTGGCTAAAGGGGAAAACCAGATGGAAATAGAAAGGAATGAGGGAGAGGAAGAGGGAAAATACAGGGTAAAAGAGGAAAATAAAAGGAGAAAAAGTAAAAAGAAGGAAAAGGAAAGTAAGGGGGAAGGGGAAAGTAAAGGGAAAAGGGGGAGGAGTGGGAATGCGAAGGGGGGAAAGAGGAAAGCAAAGGGGGGAAAAAGAGGAAAGGAAAAGGGGACATAAATGGGGAAAGGAAGGGGGAAGAGGGGAAAGCAGAGGGGGGTACAGAGGAGATCGGACGTTGGTCCATGTGTGCCCCCGCCCCGGCTCTGGCTCCGCAGGCTCCGCCGCTGCCCCCCGTCCCCCCCCCCGTCCCCTCCCCGGCTCCGGTGCCGGCACGTGGCTGGTCTCGGTGGTGCCCCCGGCGGCTCCATGGGCACGGGCCGGGCTCGGAGCCGGTCGCTCCCCCCCCGCAACCAAACCACCACCAGCAGCGCGAGTCGGGCCGGGCTCTCCCTCTCTCCGGTGGCGTTGGGGGGGTGTCGGTTCCGGGAAAGGGGGGGGGGGGTGGTGTGTGTGTGGATTCGAGGGTGTCGGGGAAGGGGCCGGCGGCGGGATCCGGGGCTCAGTCGTCGTCCACGTCGTCGCCGTCCGAGTCGTCGCCGGCGCCGCTGCCGCTGCCGGGGCCGGGGGGTCCGGCGCGGCGGTCGTAGAGCTTGTCCCGCTGGCGCTCCTGGATGTCGCGCATCTCCTCGGCGTAGCGGCAGAAGGCGCCGCCGAACTTGGCCCAAGCCTTGTAGGGGACGGTGATGGCGTTGCGGTAGGACGGCTTCACCTCGCTCACCCGCAGGAACACCCCGTACTTGTTGCAGCCCACGTCGAAGAAGAAGCGCTTCGAGTCCACCGTGATGGACGTGCCCTCGGGCAGCTCCCCGTAGAGCCCCCCCCCTCCGGGGCCGCCGCCGCCGGGGCCGCCCAGCTCGTCCTCCTCCCCTCCGTAGTCGTCGATGAGCTTGGCCAGCGCATCGCGGAACTCGATGAGGCCCTGCGCCGGCAGCGCGATGGTCTGCCCGCTCTGCAGGCCCGGGGGCCCGCCCGGGAACCCCCCCGGGCCGCCGGGCCCGCGGTTCACGGTCTGGCGGATGCGGAGGAAGCGGCCGCGCTGGTTCTCCTTCAGGTCCAGGTAGTACTTGCGGTTCTCCCGCACCAGGAACTCGCTCTTGAGGGCGCGGCGGGGGCCGGGGCCGGCGCCGTCCTCGCCGGGGGGGCCGGCGGCCTGGGCGAGCTGCTCGGGGCTGGAGGGGCCGAGCTGCGCGTAGTGCTCGATGAAGTCGCCCAGGTAATCGCGGAACTCGGCGGCCACGGCCATGGAGAGCGTGAGGCGGCTCTTGGAGCCGCCCGCGCCGACCTCGGCGATCTTCAGGAACCGGCCCTTGGCGTTCTGCTTCACGTCCAGGTAGAACCGCTTGTTCTGGATGTCCAACCGCTTCGACGCCAGCTCCTGCGTCTCCTGCTCGGGCCCCGCTCCGCCGCCGCCGGAGCCCGCCCCGGACCCGCCGCCTCCTCCTCCTCCTCCCGCTCCGCCGCGCCCGGTCCCGAACCCGCCGCCGCCGCGCTCGCTGCCGCTGTCCCCGTCCGCCATCTTGTCCGCCCCGCGCCGGCCCTTCCGCGCGCGACCGCCCCGCTTCCGGCGGGCCCCGCCCCGCCCCTCTGCGACAGGGGTGACGTCACCGCCGCACTCCGCGCGCCGACGCCCCGCCCACCGCGTCCCCGCGCGCCCTCTGCGACAAGCCACGCCCCCTTCCCCGCCCGGCGCCGTGACGTCACCGCCAGCCCCGCCTGTCATTCACGGCTCCGGGCGGCGCAGAGCCCCCC